>NW_028270183.1:40437894-40625394 GCF_037043375.1 Chiloscyllium plagiosum
CAACAGCCCAAAAATATTCAGGTTAGATGGATTTTTCTGTGTGAAATGCAGGGTAATAGTAATAGGATACGTGCTGTGGTCACTCTTCAGAAGGCTGGAATGGCCTCAACGGACCGAATGTTTTGTTTCCAGAATATTGTGATTCTATGTTTAAAGCACTGAGGTAAGTGTGTGCGAATAAGAGCACTAGATCAGTTGTTCAAGTTTTGGGAAAAATCTAGAGGTAAAGTCGATTAATTTAGTTGGAAGAACCGGCAGAAACAGGTTAATGAATACAGCGATAATGGTGGTCTGACGCGCTATTATTTGAAAAGAATGAATAGAACAGGTAAGGCACATGAGCAGGTCGTGGCAAAGGCCGCCACACTGCATGTGTCAGAGACAAAATGCCCATTCACACATCAAGTAGCTACCACAGACACTACCATTGCAGTGTCTGTGGTAGCTACACACATACAGCAAAACACCAGGAGGCATAGAAATGATTGCCGACGCCACTGAAACGCTCTTTGAGTTCCGCAGCGTTCACATGTATGGGAAGTACCTCCTGGTCTATGAAATTGTATTCAACCCAGAACAAATTCTCATCGAAAATACCCGAATGTAGTTACTGATGGGCAACCAAATGAGAGACAGTACAGTTAGCCAAAACTGCATAGTGCTCTTGACCTTGATTATTCAAGGCCCCGAAACATCTGTAAAACTTGCAAAGCCTACCTTCTTAGCGGGTGATATGAGCTCTGAAAGGGAAACTCAAGAGACCATTATTACAAAAACAAACAGGCGGAGAGCCCAAAGGAATCGGGAATGCACCATGCAGCTTTTACATATTTTTCTTGGATGGATTTTCTATGTTGGAGGACAGGAACAGGGAAATTTGATTCAGAATATATATGGAGAATCAACAAGACGAACCCCTATTGGAATTACCATGAAAGCGCAATCCTAGCTTCATATCTGTTTTGTCCCCGACCCCCTGCCAAATTGATTGAAAATCTCTCCAACAGCAGGAGCAAACCTTCCAGCAAATGTATTGAACACATTCTGGTACAGATGCAACCCGCACAACTTATACCAATTCCACTTAACTATGAAACAAACTCCGAAGAACTGCATGGTACACAATTTCTTTAGCCGAACGACCATATGACCTATTCTGTTGTTCCTTTCGTTAGTAATGTGTGGTGTTGAAAGTAATCCAGAAAGTAATAAAATTAATAATCCTCCTCTTTCCTGTACTTTCAATCTCTCAATGCAAAGAGTAAGCAGTGTTGAAACTACAAAGTATGAAAAAAGCAACAGACGTTACTGGAAATGCTTTTCGCACCTACCAGCATCTGGGAAGAGAAATCAAAGTTAACATTTTGGTCCAATGGTCTTTCCGAAGAACTCAAACTTTACATCCTTAATAATTAGCTCCATCATTCCCCTACCAGCTGTGTCAGGCTAACCAGCCTATAACTCACCGATTACTTTCTCCCCGTTTTTAAAAGTGGGAATACATTAACTATCTTCTCGTCCATTGGAACTCTGCCAGAGTGTACACAATTCTGGAAAATGATCACCAATGCCTCTAATTTGCTGGGGCCACTTCCTTCAGTATTCTGGGATGCAGATCATCAGTCCCTGGGGGCCTCTTCGGTATTAATCTCATAAACGTTCCTCAATACCATTTTCTGACAAATAAAGATTTCCTTCAGTTTCTTCTTCATGTTTGATGTTCTGTCCCCTAGCACTTCCGGACGTTTATTTGCATCCTCTTTAGTGAAGACTGATCGAAAGTATTTGCTCAACTTGTCTATCTTCTCTTTGCTGTCCTTTATGAATTGAACAGTTCATAAGTGCAAGGGACCTCCATTTGTCTTCACTGGTCTTATTCTCTTTCCATATCAAGAGAAGCTTTTGCTGAACAGCTTTTCTTCGCTTTATGCAAGCTTATTTTCATGTTATATTTCCTACTTCCGAATTAAACCGTTTTTTCCTGCGCTGCTGAATTTTATATTTCTCTCAGTCCTCAGGTTTATTATTTTTTTCTGGCCAATGTGTGCCTCGTTTTTGGCTTTAACACTATCCCTGATTTCCCTTGCTAGCTGTGGTTGGGCAACCTTCCTTATTTTATTCTGACGCCAAATTGCGATTAAAATTGTTGATTTTCACCCATGTGTTCTTTAAATGCATTGATTTAAATGCATTAAATTCATTGCATACCCACTGTCAACCTTTAAGTATCGTTGCCTGATGCCTTCAAAGTCAACTTTCTTTAAGTTCAGGACCCTCGCCTCAGATTTAACGGTGTCACTCTCCATCTTAATGAACAATTCTGTTATGCTGTGGTGACTCTTCCCTACAGGATCCGGTAGCACAATGTTCCTAATTAATTACCTCTCATTACAAAATATACAATTTTGGACTCTCGAGTTGATTCCCTACATATTGGACGAATAAAACAATTCCTTATGCATGTCTGACGAGTTGCAATGGGAGACAATGGAAAAGATTTCCAGGGGTCTTGCACAGATATTTAACAGCTGACTTGCCGTAGGTGAAGCACCAGATGCCTGGAGGATTGACAAGGTGTTTCTTTGCCCAAGAAGGGATAGATTCGGTAATTAGAGACCTCTCCATCATTGTTTCTGGGAGCGAAATTATTGGAAAAATCTGGGGAAATGTATTAATCATCTCTTGGAAAAGTAGGAATTAATCAAAATAGCGTGGATTTTTAAGGGGCATTCTGTCTGACTAGTTTAATTGAGTTGCTTTTAAAATCGGTCAATAAATGTATCAGTGAGGGTAGTGACGTTGTTTTGTCCGGCATGAACTCCAATAAAGTTTATGATAAAGCTTGAAGTGGGAATTTGTTTTCACGAAACCTCAGGAGCCCATGGGGTCAAATGAAAGCTGATAAAATCGAACGAAAATTGGCTTGGAAATAGGTGGCAAGGACTTAGGATACAACGATGATTTTGTGATTGAAAGTGGGTTCGAGTGGTGTACCAGAGTCGGTGTTGAATCATTTCGATTGTTATTACAATTATGACTTCAAAGTGAACGTAGAAGATATTACTAGTAAGATTTCACAAGACATGGAAATTGGAAATGTCGTTGATAAGGAGAAGAATGGTCTCAGGCTAAAGTCTGCTCCTGACCTGATGGTTCATTGGGAAGAGCAATGTTAGATGAAATTAATCCCGGCGAATATGGGGTAATTTAGGATCTCTAATAAGAGAAGGATATAGGCAATGAATGGGTGGTATCTTGAGAGGATTGAGGAACAAAGTGACCTTGATGTTAATGTCCATGGATCTCTGAAGGTGTCAGCACAGAGAAAGAGGTTGATGGACACAGCGTATGAGATGATTATTTTATTGGGTGGAACATATAATATCGAAATAGGGCAATGTTAGATCGGCCACAGATGGAATAATCTGTGCAGTTCTGATCATCACCGAAAATGCAATGCAGTATCACCAGGATTATGCCTGGCAGAAAAATTACCAGCCATAAAAAGGGATTGGATAATTTGGCATCGTTTTCTTTGAAGCACTTAGCATTGAGTCAGTAGTTGGGGGTACATGCAATACTGAGAATCATCAGTAGATTAGATTGTGAGAATATTTTCCACGATCGAAAGACTGTGTAGAAAATTGGGACACGCCACTTCTATTTCTAATTTGAACTTGGCCAGAGGATACTGGCGGGTACCTTTGTCGGAACAAGCAAAGGCAATTTCGGCTGTCTTAAAGCCAAATAGACTCGATCAATTTAAAGTCTTGCCATCTGGTATGAAAAATACACCAGCGACATTTCAGAGACAAGCCAACAAGGTAATTGTTTGATTGCCCCCAAGTCGTTTGCGTACTTAGATGAACTGGTGATTTTCAATCACACATGGTAAGAACACTTATAACATTTGTTGGAACATTTCAATTGATTTCAGAAGGCACGCTTGGAGATAAACCTGGCTAAAAGTGATTTTCCAAAGCCCAAGTCAACTTCCTGGGCCATGTTAGTCGGATAACTGGGGTTCTTTCTGGGGAAGGTGGGACCTCTATAAACAGGATGGTCTGCACCTGAACCTGAGGGGCACCAGTATCCTTGGTGGGAGGTTTGCTAGTGCTCTTGGGGGGGGGGGGGGTTAAACTAACTCTGCAGGGGCATGGGAACCCAGACTGCAGCTTTAGGGTGCAGGACCTGGAGTATAGGGAGGTTAGGAACATGGCATCAATTTCAAAGGAGGGTGCCTGTAAACAGGAAAGTGGTTTGAAGTGTGTATACTTCAATGCAAGAAGTATACGAAATAAGGTAGGTGAACTTGCAGCGTGGGTTGGTACCTGGGACTTCGATGTTGTGGCTATTACGGAGACATGGGTAGAACAGGGACAGGATTGGCTGTTGCAGGTCCCAGGGTTTAAATGTTTTAGTAGGGTCAGAGGTGGGGGTAAAAGAGGGGGAGGTGTGGCATTGCTTGTCAAAGATAGTATTACAGCTGTGGAAAGGACGATGGATGAAGATTCGCCATCTGAGGTAGTTTGAGCTGAGGTTATGAATAGGAAAGGTGAGCTCACCCTGTTAGGAGTTTTTTACAGGCCTCCTAATAGTCCTAGAAACGTAGAAGAAAGGATTGCGAAGATGATTCAAGAGAAAAGTGAAAGTAATAAGGTGGTTATTATGGGGGACTTTAACTTTCCTGATATTGATTGGGAAAGCTATAGCTCAAGTTCGTTCGATGGGTCAGTGTTTGTCCAATGTGTGCAGGAGGGTTTCCTGACACAATATGTAGATTGGCCAACAAGAGGTGAGGCCATACTGGATTTGGTTCTGGGTAACGAACCAAGCCAGGTGTTAGAATTAGAGGTAGGTGAGCACTTTGGGGACAGTGACCACAGTTCGGTGACTTTTACTCCAGTGATGGAGAGGGATAAGTCTGCACTACAGGGCAAGAGTTATAGCTGGGGGTAGGGAAATTATGATGCGGTGAGGCATGACTTAGGATGTGTGGCTTAGAAAAGTAAGCTTCAAGGCAAGGGTGTAATTGATATGTGGAGCTTGTTCAAGGAGCAACTATTGAGTGTCCTTGATAAGTATGTACCTGTCAGGCAGAGAGGAAAGGGTCGTGTGAGGGAGCCGTGGTTTAATAAGGAATAGGAATCCCTTGTTAAATGGAAGAGGGCGGCCTATGTAAAGATGAGGCGTGAAGGTTCAATTGGGGCGATTGAGAGTTATAAGGTAGCCAGGAAGGATCTGAAGAGAGAGCGAAGAGCAGCAAGGAGGGGACATGAAAGGTCCTTAGTTGGTAGGATTAGGGAAAACCCTAAGGCTTTCTATAGGTATGTCAGGAATAAAAGAATGACTAGGGTAGGAATAGGTACAGTCAAGGAAGTTGCGTGTGGAGGCTGAAGAGATTGGGGATGATACGAAAGTCGGAGGAGTTGTAGACAGTGAGGAAGGATGTGTCAGGTTACAGCGGGATATAGATAAGCTGCAGAACTGGGCAGAAAGGTGGCAAATGGAGTTCAATGTAGCTAAGTGTGAAGTGATTCACTTTGGTAAGAGTAACAAAAAGATGGGGTACTGGGCTAATGGTCGGATACTTGGTAGTGTGGATGAGCAGAGGGATCTTGGTGTCCATGTACACAGATCTTTGAAAGTTGCCACCCAGGTAAATAGTGCGGTGAAGAAGGCATATGGCGTACTAGCTTTTATTGGTAGAGGAATTGAATTCCAGAGTCCTGAGGTCATGTTGCAGTTGTATAAGACTCTGGTGCGGCCACATCTGGAGTATTGTGTGCAGTTTTGGTCGCCATACTATATGAAGGATGTGGAGGCACTGGAACGGGTGCAGAGGAGGTTTACTAGGATGTTGCCTGGTATGGTAGGAAGATCGTATGAGGAAAGGCTGAGGCACTTGGGGTTGTTTTCATTGGAGAAAAGAAGGTTTAGGGGTGACTTGATAGAGGTGTGCAAGATGATTAGGGGTTTAGATAGGGTTGACAGTGACAATATTTTTCCACGTATGGAGTCAGCTATTACAAGGGGGCATAGCTTTAAATTAAAGGGGGGCGGTAGGTATAGGACAGATGATAGGGGTAGATCCTTTACTCAGCGAGTCGTGAGTTCATGGAATGCCCTGCCAGTAGCAGTGGTGGTCTCTCCCTCATTATGGGTATTTAAGCGGGCATTGGATTGGCATATGGAGGATAGTGGGCTAGTGTAGGTTAGGTGGGCTTGGATCGGCGCAACATCGAGGGCCGAAGGGCCTGTACTGCGCTGTATTCTTCTATGTTTTATGATACCGACAAATGGCCCCATGTGATGCAAAACCAAAGGCAATTGGGAAGTTTCCCAGCCCATCAACAAAAAGAGCAGTACTATGGTGCTTGGGATTGAGTGGATTTTATGGCGCTTGTGCCAAATTTTGGCTGTGTTTTTTCTGTCACTGAATTTTGTAATTTTGTAAATGAAAGCTGTTTCCTTTTATAAAAAAGAACTAAATCAGCTGACCAGCTAATTCTCAGCGGGGAAATTTGCTATACACTTAACGTAAAGAAAATAGCAAACTTAGGGTGTGGGCTGCCTGCTTGAAATGTTTTGAAGGGTCGGGCCTGGTCCATAACAACAATCCCAACTGACGTCCCGGCTGCAAAGTATTTTCCTATGTGAATACAGATGCGAAGTACTCATTTAAGACCTCACCTACATCCTCTCTTTTCTTCAAAATTGCCCCTGTGGTTTATAACAAGCCCCTGTCTCTTTCTCTGGGAATCCTTTTCCTCGAACTATAAAGTATATTTTAGACTTCTCTTTGCAATGATCACAAAACTGTTTTGTGATCATTGCTTACCATACGTTTTGAAGGACCCCCTTGAACTCTCTATACTTCCAAAGGTCTTTGCATGTTTTTACTACACTGTATTTTCATTATCAAACTCAGGACATGGCTTGATCAGTGCTCCCTGGAATTGCTGCCTTTGCCATTCTCCCTTGAAGGACACATTTGCCCTGAATTCTCACTGCATCACTGTAAAATACGTTCACTTTCAGAATATCAATCGACTTGCCAGATCCTGTCTGATGATAGTGATAATGTCGAGTGATACAGATAATCTAATGTTCAGTGGCATTACCCAAATCTTGACATTTGACTTCGGCACTATCGTTACCTCTTTCCATAATGACTTTGAAACTCTGATGTTTAGTCACTAGCCCTTAAAAAAACTACAAACATTCATATCTTTGAGATATTGTCTCCTAAATGAGGCCCGCCCTGCCTCTGTAACATCCTCCAGGCTTTGCCAACATTCTCATTTCCACACATTGCTCCTGCCTCTGCAACGCATGATATCACTATATACTTCTCCAGTCCATATAGCACTCTTTCATCCTGTCCTATAGCACAGCACTATCTCTAGCCTTTTACTATCCATACATACCTCCCTTTCTGTACAATGTCCTCCAGTCCTCCAGACATTCCTGCCAACCCTCCCTTTATTTATCGTTGTGAAACCACTTGAACTTTCCCTCGACGGGAATGTTGCCCACTTTCTACAACCACCTCTACATCTGTGACTTGCTTCCATAATTAAATGTTCCTTACCTCTGACCTCCTCCTTCCTATCTTTGGAATCTGCTGCAGCCAATAAAACCATTCATGTGTGCATCTTCTTGATTGCTGCAATAAATTTTATTCCCTTCAACTGTCTGTGTCTGCAATATTAACCAGTCCGAAATACTCTTGCTAAAACGGCAAATTCATCCAGCGTCTACAAGTCTGTTTATTCCTAACTTTATTCACTCTCGACTGCGTTCCTACATCTGTAACTGTCGAGACACTCGACAGCCCTCCACTTGTTGTAACCTCTTATAAATCTTCTGATGCACAGAAGATAACATTCTCCCGTTCCTGTACCACACCCTGACTGTTTCCTCCTTTTAGATTAGATTAGATTACGTTACTTACAGTGTGGAAACAAGCCCTTCAGCCCAACAAGTCCACACTGACCCTCCGAAGAGCAACCCACCCAGACTCATTCCTCTACATTTACCCCCTCAACTAACACTCCGGGCAATTTAGCATGGCCAATTCACCTAACCTGCACATCTTTGGACTGTGGGAGGAAACCCACGCAGACACGGGGAGAATGTGTAAACTCCACACAGTCAGTAGCCCGAGGCGGGAATTGAACCCGGGTCTCTCGCGCTGTGAGGCAGCAGTGCTAACTGCTGTACTACCGTGCCGCCCCACGTTTGTTCCTCTAACCCTCATGAACATTGTGATGTGGTCCAATCTCTGTAATGCTCTGGACCATCGGATCTTCCTCAAGTCCTGTCAATTATCCCGACTTCTTGAAACGTGCCGAGTCTCCAAATACTCCTTGCATATGTAAGCTTCTGAAATATATACAAGTAACTATCTGACTGTCATCTTGTCCCTCCAGAGGTAAACGGAATTATAGAATCAGCAGGACGGGATAAAGGTAAAATGGGTTGTCGAACCTGAAGGATGGTACGATTAGATTCAAGGACGTTTATGTTCAGTGCACAGGATTCAACAACAAAATAGTTTGGAGCTGGAAATGGACAAGGATGCGATCTTGCTGAAGTGGATTCTGGAAGTCTTTTCCAGAATGGCTGAGCACAACTTCAGATTCTTAGGCTGGAAGATGTGGGTTCAGACGTGAATCTATTTGCATATTCTGCCTTTGTATTTGACACGAACCCGGTGCTGTTCTTGTAGAAAGCACTTTCCATGCATTTGGTGACCTACAAATCGACATGATTGCTCAGAGCTCACCTCATCAAAGCCTTCCGTTGGAATGTTATTTGTTCCATTAACGTTAGGTGGCAGCTTTCTAACATGCAGGAAATCATCACGTAGTGTAAAATGTAAAACCTTTATCATTAACCCTTACCCATGCAGTGGAGGTTTTGGACTCTGTTGTTCTCCAGAGACTGTCATAGATTGTGCAAGCAGGGAAGGTCTGTGCAGATTTTATTTTCTTGGGACAGTTAGTCATGATATGACTGTAACAGAGATGGTCTGTTTATGGGCAGCATGTTGCAGTGTAAAATCCGGTGATATCTGACTGACCGGTTCAGGAGCTTGTGCACTGGGGCCTCAGCATCAGGAGCTGGGAAAACTCATGGTCTTTGTATGTGGGATTGGCACCAGACTGGATGAGAGCAGCTCACTGAGTAAATGACGGTATGGAGCTTGTGATCTAATATTGGGATTTCAGATGACCTATGGAAATCAGACATATACGAATTAGGGTCAGCGAGTTTCGAGAAGATTTGCAGAAAAGATTGAGGTTCTGGATATAGATTTGCTCGCTGAGCGGGAAGGTTCATTTCCAGACATTTCATCACCATATTAGGTGACATCATCAATTAGCCTCTGGGTGAAGCACTGTTGACATGACCTCTTTCCATGTATGTGTTGTGGTTGCTTTGGGTTGGTGATGTCATTTCATGTCGTGATGTCATTTTCTGTGATGGTGCCATTTCCTGTGGTGATGTCATTTCCGTTTCGATTTCTCAGGGGCTGATAAATGGCATCCAAGTCAATGTGTTTGTTGATAGAGTTCCGGTTGGAATGCCATACTTCTAGGAATTCTTGTGTGTGTGTCTGTATGTCTTGTCCCAGTCGAAGTGGTGTCCTTCCTCATCTGTATATAAAGATACTCGTGAGAGTGGGTCATGTCTTTTTGTGGCTAGTTGATGTTCATCCATCCTGGTGGCTAGTTTTTTGCCTGTTTATCCAATGTCGTGTTTGTTACAGCTCTAGCAATGTATTTTGTAAATCACATTAATTTTGCTTGTTGCCTGGATAGGGTTCATTAGCTGCTGCATTGGTATATTGTTTTGGTTTATCAGCTACAGTGATACCAAGAATTCTGAGTATTCTTGCAATAATTTCAAAGATGTCTTTGATGTACTGGAGAGTTGCTAGTGTTTTTAGCCGTGTTTTGGCTGCTTGTTTGGGTTTGTTACTGAGTGTGGGCGGCACGGTGGCACAGTGGTTAGCACTGCTGCCTCACAGCGCCTGAGACCCGGGTTCACTTCCCGCCTCAGGCGACTGACTGTGTGGAGTTTGCACGTTCTCCCCGTGTCTGCGTGGGTTTCCTCCGGGTGCTCCGGTTTCCTCCCACAGTCCAAAGATGTGCAGGGTCAGGTGAATTGGCCATGCTAAATTGCCCGTAGTGTTAGGTAACGGGTAAATGTAGGGGTATGGGTGGGTTTCGCTTCGGCGGGTCGGTGTGGACTTGTTGGGCTGAAGGGCCTGTTTCCACACTGTAATGTAATCTAATCTAATCTAAATCAGTGAACCGTGTTCATTGGTACCTGTTTTGTTTGAATAGACTATATAGGTGACTTTCCTCTGCTCTTCGCAATTCCTCTGTGCTGCAGTGTGTGGTGGCTCATTGAAACAATGCTCTAATGTATCTTCGTTTTTGGATGTTGGGATGATTGCTTCTGCAGTTCAGTATTTGGTCTATATGTGTTGTTTCCCTGTAGACCCTGTTCTGAAGGCCCCCATTGGCAGTTCGCTGTATTGCGATATCGAAGGAAGGCAGTTTCTTGTTGATTTCCTCCTCTTTAATGAATGTCTATGACATTAAGAGTATTATTAATGGTTTTGAAGGCTTCCTGGAATGCGTTTCGTTTAGTGATAACAAAGGTGTCATCCACGTAGCGGACCCAAAGTTTATGTTGGATATTTGGCAGAGCTGTTTGTTCAAGTCTCTGCATTACTGCCTCTGCTAATAATCCTGATACTGGCAATCCCGAATGTGTTCCCGGTTTGACTGTTGGTTTCGTTGTTGAAGGTGAAGTGGGTGGTACGTTATACATTCACTAGCTTGATGATATTGTCCTGGAAGATGAATTTGGTGGTGTTTGGTGACTGCGTCTTTGGTTCTTCTAATAGTGCAGTAAGCTTTTCTTTGGTCAGATTGATGATCGTCAAGATGAGAGGGGTGCTGAAAAATACAGAAGGTCAAGCAGCATCCAAACAACAGGACTTTCATCAGGGCTTTTGCTGCTCCTCAGATGCTGCATGACCTGCTGTGCCTTTCTATCACCACTCTAATCTTGACTCTAATCTCCAGCATTTGCAGAACCCACTTCTGCCAGGTTGATGATAGGGTGAGTTGGTCGAGTTGTGGAAAGTTGAGTGGGAGCAGCGGCCGAGTTGAGGTGAACCCGGCAGACTACAGCTAAGGTAAGAGTTTTTTTCAAAATTACTTACCTGTAGCGGGCATCGGTGTTTTGTTTTCTCTCTCCTTCACAGAAAGAGCGGGAGCAGCAGAGGAAGTGACGGCAAGCAGAGGGGCAGCCGGGAAGGAGAACTGTGAGTATAAATACTCACTGTTTCACCACCAACGGTCATTTGAGTGGGAGCAGCGGCCGAGTTGAGGTGAACCCGGCAGACTACAGCTAAGGTAAGAGTTTTTTTCAAAATTACTTACCTGTAGCGGGCATCGGTGTTTTGTTTTCTCTCTCCTTCACAGAAAGAGCGGGAGCAGCAGAGGAAGTGACGGCAAGCAGAGGGGCAGCCGAGACCCGGAAGCAGTTAGTGTAAGCTTAGCTGGGTTAGTTTTTTCCCCCTTTAAAAGCGTGAAGGAGAGGAACCCGAGGCACTACACGGGTAGTGCCTCCCACCCGCCCTCCTCCTCTAACCTAATAATAACATCTGTTGTGGCAAGCAGGTAAGTGCTGAATTTTGCTTGTATTATTTAGACACAGTTTTTGTTTAAACAGTTAGCTTTAGAGGGATGGCAGTGAAGGCAGTGCAATGTTCCTCCTGCAACATGTATGAGGTGAGGGATGCCATCGACGTCCCTACCGATTACACTTGCAGGAAGTGCACCCATCTCCAGCTCCTCCAAGACCGTGTTAGGGAACTGGAGCTGGAGTTGGATGAACTTCGGATCATTCGGGAGGCAGAGGGGGTCATAGATCAGAGTTATAGGGAAGTAGTAACTCCAAAGATGGCAGATAGATGGGTTACAGTGAGGGGGACTGGGAGGAAGCAGCCAGTGCAGGGACCTCCTGCGGCCATTCCCCTCAAGAACAAGTATACCGTTTTGGATACTTGTGGGGGGGATGACTTACCAGGGGTAAGTAACGGGGCTCAGGTCTCTGGCACGGAGCCTGTCCCCGTTACTCAGAAGGGAAGGGTGAAGAAGAGCAGAGCAGTAGTAATTGGGGACTCGATAGTTCGTGGCACAGATAGGCGGTTTTGTGGGAACGAGAGAGACTCACGTTTGGTATGTTGCCTCCCAGGTGCAAGGGTACGTGATGTCTCTGATCGTGTTTTCCGGGTCCTGGAGGGGGAGGGGGAGCAACCCAAAGTCGTGGTCCACATTGGCACCAACGACATAGGTAGGAGGAGTGCTGAGGATGTTAGACAGGCTTTCAGGGAGCTAGGTTGGAAGCTTGGAGTTAGAACAAACAGAGTTGTTGTCTCTGGTTTGTTACCTGTGCCACGTGATAGAGATTCGAGGAATAGGGAGAGAGAACAATTAAATGCGTGGCTTCAGGGATGGTGCAGGAGGGAGGGGTTCCAGTTTTTGGATAACTGGGGTTCTTTCTGGGGACGGTGGGACCTCTATAAACAGGATGGTCTACACCTGAACCTGAGGGGAACCAGTATCCTTGGGGGGAGGTTTGCTAGTGCTCTTGGGGGGGGTTTAAACTAACTCGGCAGGGGCATGGGAACCCAGATTGTAGCTTCAGGGTGCAGGGCCTGGAGTGTAGGGAGGTGAGGAACATGGCATCAATTTCCAAGGAGGGTGCCTGTAAACAGGGAAGTGGCTTGAGGTGTGTATACTTCAATGCAAGAAGTATACGAAATAAGGTAGGTGAACTTGCAGCGTTGGTTGGTACCTGGGACTTCGATGTTGTGGCTATTACGGAGACATGGCTAGAACAGGGACAGGATTGGCTGTTGCAGGTTCCGGGATTTAAATGTTTTAGTAGGGTCAGAGGTGGGGGTAAAAGAGGGGGAGGTGTGGCATTGCTTGTCAAAGATAGTATTACAGCGGTGGAAAGGACGATGGATGAGGACTTGCCATCTGAGGTAGTTTGGGCTGAGGTTAGGAATAGGAAAGGTGAGGTCACCCTGTTAGGAGTCTTTTACAGGCCTCCTAATAGTCCTAGAATCATTGAAGAAAGGATTGGGAAGGTGATTCAGGAGATGAGTGACAGTAATAGGGTGGTTGTTATGGGGGACTTTAACTTTCCTGATATTGATTGGGAAAGCTATAGCTCAAGTTCGTTAGATGGGTCAGTGTTTGTTCAATGTGTGCAGGAGAGTTTCCTGACACAATATGTAGACAGGCCAACAAGAGGTGAGGCCATACTGGATTTGGTTCTGGGTAACGAACCAGGCCAGGTGTTAGAATTAGAGGTAGGTGAGCACTTTGGGGATAGTGACCATAATTCGGTGATTTTTACACTCGTGATGGAGAGGGATAAGTGTGTACTACAGGGCAAGAATTATAGCTGGGGTAAGGGAAATTATGATGCGGTGAGGCATGACTTAGGATGTGTGGCTTGGAAAAGTAGACTCCAAGGCAAGAGTGTAAATGATATGTGGAACTTGTTCAAGGGGCAACTATTGAGTGTCCTTGATAATTATGTACCTGTCAGGCAGGAAGGAAAGGGTCGTGCGAGGGAGCCGTGGTTTAATAAGGAGTTGGAATCCCTTGTTAAATGGAAGAGGGCGGCCTATCTCAAGATGAGACGTGAAGGTTCAATTGGGGCGATTGAGTGTTATAGGGTAGCCAGGAAGGACCTGAAGAGAGAGCTAAAAGCAGCAAGGAGGGGACATGAAAGGTCCTTAGTAGATAGGATTAGGGAAAACCCTAAGGCTTTCTATAGGTATGTTAGGAATAAAAGAATGACTAGGGTAGGAATAGGTCCAGTCAAGGATAGTAGTGGGAAGTTGCGTGTGGAGGCGGAAGAGATTGGGGAGACACTGAATGAATACTTTTCTTCAGTATTCACTCAGGAACAGGGCATTGTTGTCGATGAGAATACTGAGGCACAAATAAGTAGAATGGATGGCTTTGAGGTATGTAGAGAAGAGGTGTTGGAAATCCTGGAAAAGGTGAAAATAGATAAGTCCCCTGGGCCTGATGGCATTTATCCTAGGATTCTCTGGGAAGCAAGGGAGGAGATTGCAGAGCCATTGGCCTTGATTTTTATGTCCTCTTTGTCTACAGGAGTAGTCCCAGAAGACTGGAGGATAGCAAATGTGGTTCCCTTGTTCAAAAAGGGGAGTAGGGATAGCCCTAGTAACTATAGGCCGGTGAGTCTCACTTCTGTTGTGGGCAAAGTCTTAGAGAGAATTGTAAGGGATAGGATTTATGCACATCTAGATAGGAATAATGTGATCAAGGATAGTCAGCATGGTTTTGTGAAGGGCAAGTCGTGCCTCACAAACCTTATTGAATTCTTTGAAAAGGTGACGAAGGAGGTTGATGAGGGGAAAGCGGTAGATGTGGTATATATGGATTTTAGTAAGGCGTTTGATAAGGTTCCCCATGGTAGGCTACTGCAGAAAATACGGAGATATGGCATTGAGGGTGAGTTGGAGGTTTGGATCAGGAATTGGCTGGATGGAAGAAGACAGAGGGTAGTAATTGATGGCAAAGTTTCTTCATGGAGTGCCGTCACTAGCGGTGTTCCGCAAGGATCTGTTTTGGGACCATTGCTGTTTGTCATTTTTATAAATGACCTGGAAGAGGGGTTAGAAGGTTGGGTGAGCAAGTTTGCGGATGATACGAAAGTCGGAGGAGTTGTTGACAGTGAGGAAGGATGTAGCAGGTTACAGCAGGATATAGAGAAGCTGCAGAGCTGGGCAGAAAGGTGGCAGATGGAATTCAATGTAGCTAAGTGCGAGGTGATTCACTTTGGGAAGAATAACAAAAAGATGGGGTACTGGGCTAATGGTCGGATACTTTGTAGTGTGGATGAGCAGAGGGATCTTGGTGTCCATGTACACAGATCTCTGAAAGTTGCCACCCAGGTAAATAGTGCGGTGAGGAAGGCATATGGCGTACTGGCTTTTATTGGTAGAGGAATTGAGTTCCGGAGTCCTGAGGTCATGATGCAGTTGTATAAGACTCTGGTACGGCCGCATCTGGAATATTGTGTGCAGTTTTGGTCGCCATACTATAGGAAGGATGTGGAGGCATTGGAACGGGTGCAGAGGAGGTTTACCAGGATGTTGCCTGGTATGGAAGGAAAATCGTATGAGGAAAGACTGAGGCACTTGGGGCTGTTTTCACTAGAGAAAAGAAGGTTTAGGGGTGACTTGATTGAGGTGTACAAGATGATTAGGGGGTTAGATAGGGTCGACAGTATGAACCTTTTCCCGCGTATTGAGTCGGGTATTACAAGGGGGCATAGCTTTAAATTAAGGGGGGGTAGATATAGGACTGATGTTAGGGGTAGGTTCTTCACTCAGCGAGTCGTTAGTTCATGGAATGCCCTGCCAGTAACAGTGGTGGACTCTCCCTCTTTATGGGCATTTAAGAGGGCATTGGATAGGTATATGGAGGATAGTGGGTTAGTGTAGTTTAGGTAGGCTTGGATCGGCGCAACATCGAGGGCCCAAGGGCCTGTACTGCGCTGTATTCTTCTATGTTCTATGTTCTATGTAAAGTGAGGAAGGATAACAAAGGATACAGCAACATCTGGGTCGACTGGAAAGATGGGTGTAGAAATGGCAAATGCATTTATTCTGGACACGTATGAGATGAAGAATCTTGGGAAGTTAAAAGCAAGAGAAAAGTATATTGTAAATGGCGGGAGCCTGAGGAGCATTGAAATACAGAGGGATCTGGTATGTAAATGCATTGCTCTCTGAAAATAACAACACAAGTTAATTAGGTGGTGAAGAAAGCATACAACATTGTTGTAGCACTGAATATGAAGTTTGCAAGGTGTTTTTGCAATTGTACAAAACTTTAGTTCGGCCACATTCGGATTACAATCTGCACTTTGTCGTTGCCATACTACAGGGAGGATGTGAAGGCTGTGAAGAGAGTTTAAAAGAGGGTTACCAGCACGTTGCCTGGATGAGAGTGTGTGAGCTATAAGGAAAGGTTAGACAGCCTGACATTGTATTTGTAAGAGTGTCGGAGTGTGAGGGGCGACCTTTTTCAGGGATATGAAATTAAGAGAGACATTGATAACGTGGACCATCGGAATCTTTTTTTTCCACTGTGGAAATGCCAAATACTAAGGCGCACAGTTTTAAGCCGTGATAAGAATGTTTAAACGGGAGGCAAGACTTTATTTAAAAATAGAAGGTGGAAGATGTCTAGAACGGTAGTAGAAACAGAAATATTAGTAAAGTTTTAAAATTGCTTTTAGTCAGATATATGGACTGGTGGATAAGAGTGGTGTATGGACCACGTACAGGAAGACGGTATTAAATGAGAAAAGCATCATAGTGAGTACAACCATGGTGGGCTGAAGAGCCTATTGCTGTGCTGTACTGTTCTATTTTCTACCTTTGCAGCTTCTAAACTGTCAAAACCCCAAAGAATCTTCGAGGTTTAATTCAAGTTCTGTCTCATTCTCCTCACATTAAAAAATCATTCTATTCCCAAGATCATGTTAATGAAACTTTTCTGATCTGCCTCCAATGCAAGAATATCGTTCCTTAGGGTACTCATACATTTTATAATATTATTGGCATGGTATGACTCGTAGATTGTTTAGTCTTAGCAAGACCTCCCTATTTTCACATTCCATTACCTTTGAAATAAAGTTGATTTGCCTTTTCTATTACCTTTCGAAACTGTAAGCCACCATTTCCAGATTGATACACAAGGACACACAAAACCCTTTGTGCAGTCAGTCTGAAACCAATCAGTGCTAGCCTTGACAGTAATTCAGAAATGTGCTGGAATGCATTACAAAAGATATGACAATCCACAGTAACTGGACCATAAGAAACAATCGAAGACGCCTAGTTTTACAAAAGGAGAACTTTTTTTGGATGAAATTGCTGACTTTCATTTTTGGTGTGGCTATGAATACCATAATAGATAACGGTTGAGGCGGGCAGTGGCGGTAGGGTGCAATGTATATGTTATTTCTCTCTCTGTCACCAGTCCATATATCTTATGGCAGATATTTTGTCCATTCAAATGAAGAACATGACAACTTATGTTTCCCACAATTTCCTGTTACAAACCTTTTCAACAATGTACAGTTTCATAGAACTATGACCCTTCATGTTCCTTTCGGCTGGTCTTCAGCCACATCCCTATTCTGTTCCGATGCTCAACATTTTCATTTAACATTTGAAAAACACCTTTCACCCGAACCCTGTCCCTGCATCCTGTATTTCAGTTTCAAGCCCAGTCGATAATCCTATCCAACTGATTGGCCAGGACACTGGTCCAAGCACTGTTTCTGTTATTTTTATTCACTCATCGGATGTGGGTGTCCCTGCTGGCCAGAATTTACTGCCCACCCCTCGCTTCCCTTGAGCTGCACAGCTTGTTAGACTATTTCAGAAGCCAGCTGAGTGTCAGGCACAATGGATCTGGAATCCCAAAACATTTTATTCTTATATAAGAAGCAAGCGGGTGACTAGAGAAAGTATTAGTCTACTAAAGGATAATGCAGGAAGGCCGTGTGTCGAGCCTGAGTGAATGGGTGAGATTCTGAATGATTCCTTTGCATCGGTGTTCACTGAGGAGAGGAACATGATGAATGTTGAGAATACAGACAGAAGTTTGGTTAGTCTGGATCACGTTGATATAAGTAGGGAAAATGTGTTGGGTAGGCTAAAGGTTATTAAGGTGGACAAATACCCAGGACCGGATGGGATCTATCCCAGGTTGCTGAGGGAGAGGAGAGAAGAAATCGCTGGGGCCCTGACAGATATCTTTGTGGCATCCTTAAACACAGGTGAGGTGCCAGAGGACTGGATGGTTGCTCATGTACAAGAAGGGTAGTAGGGATATTCCGGGTAACTACAAATGAGTGAGACTGACGTCAGTGGTGGGAAGGTTACTGGATAAGTTACTGTGGGATAGTATCTATTTATATTGAGAAAAGAATGGACACCTTAAGGAGCTTTCCAATCCAAAGAGAAAATGTTACAGCATCGGAACAGCAGGGGGATGTGGCTGAAGAAAAGCTGAACTTGAAGGAACAGGGTTTAAGTCGTATGGTACATTAGCGAATAGGTTTGTGACAGGAAATTGTGGAAACGGTTAAATTTTCATGTTGTTTTTACTTTAGAATGGACAAAGTATCGGCAATAAGATAGATGGACATGTGACACTGAGATGAATGAAATTTAGACACCAGCGAGACTTGGTTACGGGGAGAAAAAAAGGTGGAACATTAATATTCAACGGTATGCAACTTGCCCAGACCTCAGGGAGAATGAAAAAGCAGGATGGGCAACTGTGGCCGTACTGGATAACAAACGCATAACAGAGAAATCATTTGATCTCAGATTATAGAGTAGAAATAGATTGAATGGATATTCTGGATCATAGGTTTCATAAACATAAGCAGAAGAACGGTTTTCGGTAATCAAGCAACTCATCACTGCAACAAACAGAACTTCTATGGAATTTTTAACAAAGTCATTGGGATAATTTTGGGAGACTTCAATCTTCATATAATCTAGGACAGTCACACTGGCAAGAGTGATAATCGAAGGGACGTTCAGAGAATGTTTTTGTTTCAGTGTTTCTTTGAGGAACACATTGTGCAACTGGCTGGGGACGTAATTATCACAGATCGACTGTGATCTGAGGAAGCTGAATGAATGAATATTGTCAAACTGAGAGATCCTCCGGGAAATAGTGATTAAGTAAAATTTAAATGAATGATGAAGTTTTAAAATAAATCACAAAATGGACAAGCTACGACTAAAAACAAAAATAGCTAATTATATGTATTTGCGAGCAGAACTCACCAAAGTAAAAACAAAGGTTAACAGAACGAAATGCATGGCTGTACGTTAACAGTGGAAAACATTTAAAGGAACAGTGTAAAATATTTAACAAAAGGACATTCCACTGAAATAGACAAAACCTCAACAATACATGCCCATCTGTTCCTCACTCGGGGCCAAATTTATAAAATAAGATTATGAGGCTTTGAAGATCACCAAATCATCAACAAGTCTAAAGCGAGACTGTATTTTAGAAGTATGTATTAAAGGGATTGTAAAGGGTCTGCGAGCAGGAGGAGAACAGTAGGAAGGGGTATCATTGACAGGGTTTCTGGAGATGATAAGAACAAGGAGAGTTCAAGGTAGAGGAGGAGGTGAGAGTGTTACGTAGATTGGGCAGGGCCTGAATAATGTTACAAAGCCAGAATGAATTGAGAAGCTGGAGGTTTTCAGAGGTAAGGAGGTATATATACTCAGTCATTCAAAGAATGAGGATGTCACTGGCTGGAACAGTATTCTATGCCTCACAGCGAATTGCCCGGAGAGCAGCTCAGAATCATCCATATTGCTGTGGGCCTGGAATCACATGTCAGCCAGACCAGGTATGATTTTCAGATGTCTTTCTGTAAAGACGAAAATGAACCAGATGAGTTCTTCCAATTAATGAACAATGTTTTCATAGTGGCCTCAGCAATGTCCTGTACAGCTACAATTTGATTTCCTATTTCCGACTCTCACTGGTTTTACCAATAAATGTATGTGTCCCAAACGCCTGTTCACCACCCTGTCTACCCTTCATTATAAAAGGCTTATGATTGAAACGTCGATTCTCCTGCTGCTGCCGGACCTACTGTCCTTTTCCAGCACCACACTCTCGACTTTATTTTCCCAGAATCTGCAATCCTCACTTTCTTCTTTATTCTGTCTACCTGCAATGTTAATTTCAAAGAAATGTGTATCTCCATCCCAAGGTGCCTGATTGACCACACTACTGTGTGGTCAAACAGAGAGCGAGACCAAGGGGTGCAGTTACGTTGTTCCTTGGAAGTTGCATCACGGGTGGACGGTTTGGTGAAAGAGGCAATTAGCATACTTGTCCTTATTGCTCAGAGGATTGAGTACATGAGTTGGATATATTTGAAAATTGTCCTCAATATTTTCCTTGGGCATAGGAGGCTACGGGGTGACCTTATAAACGTTATTAAAACCATGCAGAGCACAGGTAAGGTTAAATGCCAAAACTGGACGATTCCACAACTAGATGGCATAAAGGTGAGTTGGGAGAGCAAAGATTTAAAAAGGGACCTGTGGTGCAAACTTTTCCACTCAGGATGGTGCAGTTATTGAACGAACCTCCGGAGGAAATGGGAGTTACAAGGACAATTACAACAGGTAAAATACATTTGGGCAGGTGAATGGAGAGTTGAAGGTTTACAGGGATATGGTCAATTACAGGGAACTAGGATTCATTCACTTCTGTTCACCTGGCCTGTATGCACTAGTTGGGCCAAAGGGTCCGTTTCCGTGCTGTAAGATTGTCTGTCTCCAGTTATTGGTGGAAGAGATAAGACATTTTGTAGAGAAAGAAGAAAATTAGAGAGCTAGGATTGGTTGTTTCAATTCGGCGTCAGTTTCAAATATGTGGAGGGATTGTAGGGAAGGGACAAGGTTACACATATAGGAACTGCTACAGGAGTTAGAACAATTGAAGACACCAGTCTTCAAGACATGCCATAGATAAAGTGCTGGAAAGGGAACACAGAACGGAAACATTCCAGGCATCATTACCACCCTCACGTTGTTAGACAGCTTTCTCCTCTGTTGTACTGACCCTCACTAAGTCTGCATAGACCTGACATAATTGTGAATGAGCATTGGAAAAATATTCGAAGGTACAATGTAAAGCACTCAACAAAACAGACAAAACATCAGAAGAAATCCCCATCTCTCCTTCACTCGGGGCAAAATGTTATATCTGGAATCATATCTGGAACAGTTTATGTGGCTTCGAAGATCACCAAAATTACTAACAATTCAGAATCAAGAGAGGGTTTGCGCAGTAAGTTTTAAAGCGATTGCAAAGGGTGCCGTCACAGGAGCTGGGCAGTTGGAAAGGTGTAATGACATGATAGGAACAATGCGAGTTGAAGGCGATGGAGGTGGAAACTGTGTTACAGAGAGTGGCCAAGATCTGGACAGTATTAAAGAGCCAGTACAAACGTCTGCAGCTGGGGGTGCTTGCTGAGGAAGGAGAGTAATATTTACATGTCGATATTCATTCATGGGATGACGATGTCATTGATTGAAATATTGTCTCACTGCTGATCGTTCAGATGGCAGTTCAGAGAAGCCATATTTCTGTGGGTCTGAAGTCACATGTGAGTTAGATGAGGTAATAATGTTAGATATCATTTCCTAATAGACAGAAGTGAGCCAGATGAGTTCTTCCTACTGATCATCAATTTTCTTTTAATATTGTCGCCTTCACAGTGTTTTGCACAGCCATGACACAACATCTCAATTCTCAGTGCTCTAATCAATGAAGGCAAGTGTCCCAAATGCCTGCTTCACCACCCGATCTACCTGTGACACCACTTCCAAATAACTGTGGACCTGCACTTCGGTTGACCACAAGAACCAGGGCCCGGACAATAACTATGCATGTCCCACCTGGATTTGTCTAAACAAAATGCAACACCTCGCATTGATTTAATTCAATTCCATCTGCTATTCTTCAGTCCACTATTTCAACAATATTGCTGTTGGATGACAGATAACCTTTATTTTCCACTGTACCACCAATTTCAGTATCAACTAATATCTTAGTTACGTGAAAACCAACATTCTAATGCGAAGCATTTATCTAATTGATAAACAACAGGGGAACCACTCCACCGCTGATCGCATGTCTCCAATCAGAGAAACAGAATATTTCCCACCACATTCTCTCCACTGCCAAGAAGCTATTTGTATATGCAATTGACTAGCTCCTCGTGGATGTCATATCATTTAACATTGATATGATCTTACTACCCTGTCTACCACATGGAACACAGAACATAGAACAGTACAGCACAAGACTGGCCCTTGATGTCACGCCGAGTTTTTATTCTATTCTAGATTTTGATAACCTACATACCTTTCATTTCACTATCTATCTAAGTGTTGCATAATGTCCCTGAAGTCTCTGACTCTACTTCCATTGCTGGCAGCGCATTCTACTCATCCAACACTCTTTGTGTAAAGAACACTAAACCTAGTTCTGACATCTCCATTTAACCTTGTTCAAATCCCCTTAAAGTTATGCCCCCTTGTGATAGCTATTTCTACCCCGGAAAACGTCTCTGTCGATCCACTCTACCTAGGTATCTCATCTTTCTTCGATCTAATGAGAAAAGTCTTAGCTCCCTCAACTATTCTTCTGAAGTCATGCCCTCCAGTTCAGGCAGCATCGTGTTAAGTCTTCTCTGTCCCCGCTCTAAAGCTTCCATACTCTTCCGATAATGAGGGGACCAGAACAGACCACAATACACCAAGTGTAGTCTAACCACAGCTCAGTATAGCTGCAGCATATCATTGCAGATCTTAAACTCAATCTTCCTGCTAATGAAAGCCAAAAAGGCATAAGCCTTCTTCAAACCCTATCAATTATTGTTGGCAAGTGAGAGGGATCCACGGACATAGACACCAAAATCCCTCTGTTATTTCACACTGCCAAAAATCCTGCCTTTAACCGTGAATACTGCAATCCAATTTGACCTTCCAAAAATCCATGGCTGAAATCCATCTGCCACTTGTCAGGCCAGTTCTTCACACTGTCAATTTTCCGTTGCAAACTACAACAGTCATCCACACTATCTACCACTCCACAAACTTCATGTCATCAGCAAACATGCCAACATACCCTTACACAACCACATCCACATCCAAATCATTTAAAGAACAGAGGCAGAGCCCTTGTGCATGTTGAAGGTGAGACAGATTTTTGAGCAGTCGAGGTAACTAATATAAGATTCCTTACAGTATTTAAATAGGCCATTCGGCACACTAACCCTCCGAAGGGCAACCCACCACCCCAAACTCTACACCTGACAAATACACCTAACATTATGGGAAATTTAGCATGGCCAATTCACTTGTCCTGTATATGTTTGGACAATGCTAGGAAACCAGAACACGCGGAAGAAACCCATGCAAACACTGGGAGAATGTCCCGCGTCGGGAATAGATCCTGGATGCCTGGTGTTGTGAATTATCCTTAAATCCACTTTCGTGCTCTTTGATCATAAAACATAGAACATAGAACAATACAGCATAGAACAGGCCCTTCCCCCCACGATGTTGTGCCGAATATTTGTCCTCAATTAAGCATTGGGTTGGGATATCTGGTCAGCATGGACAGGTTGGACCGAAGGGTCTGTTTCCATGCTGTACATCGCTATGACTCTATGACTCTTTAACTAGTGCAGTTGGATTCATTGAATGAATGAGTGAAGCTCGTTTCTTTGAATCAAAGAGTTTGATCCATTGAACAAACGAGTTATGTTATTTTTACTGAATTAAGTAATACAGTTTGATTCATTGAATGAATGAGTTGGTTGGTTTCATTGAATCAATGAATGAAGTTTGTCTCATTTAATGAATGAGCGAAGTTTGAATCCTTAAATGAAAAAGTGAAGTTTGATTTACTGAGTGATAGAATGTAGTTTGATTCATTAAGTCAATAGGATTTGCTCGTTTCATTGAATCAATGAATGAAGTTTGCATCATTGAATGGATGAAGTTTGATTAAATGAATGGGAGAAGCTCGAGACTTTGAATGAACTAGTGCAATTTGATTCATTGAATGAATGTGTGACGTTTGTTTCATTGAATGGATTAGATAAGCTCGAGACTTTGAATGAATGAGTCCAGGTTGATTCATTGACTGTGTGAATGAAGTTTGATAAACCGAATGAATCTCGTTTATTTGAATCAATGAATGAATTATGATTCATTGAATGAATAACTGAAGTTTGCTTCAATGTATTAATGCATTTGATTCAATGCATTTTAATGAATTAGTTAAGCTCGTCTCATTGAATCAATGAATGAATGAGTTAAACTCGACATAATGCATGGATGAATGAGGTTTGTTCATTGAATGAAGGAGTGGAGTTTGTTTATTTGAATCAATGAGATAAGTTCGTTTCATTGAAACAACGAATAAAGTTTAATTCATTGAATGAATGAGTTTGAATCACCGAATGATTGAGAGAAGCTCGAGACTTTCAATGAAATAGTCCAGTTTGATTCATTGACTCTGATTGATGTTGGATAAATTGAATGAATGAGTGAAGCTCGTTACTTTGAATCAATGAATGAACTTTGATTCATTGAATTAATAACTGAAGTTTGGTTCACTGAATTAATGAATGCATTTTGATTCAATTAATGACTGAGTTAAGCTCGTGTCATTGAATCAATCAATGCAGTTTGATTCATTAAATGAATGAGTGAAATTTGATTCATTGAATGATCGAATGAAGTTTGATTCATTGAATGGATGAATGCATTTTGATTCAATAAATGAATGAGTGAATCTCGTTTATTGGAGTCAATGAATGGAGTTTTATTCATTCAATGAAGGAGATAAATTTGGTTTACCGAATTGATGAATTCTATTTGATTCATTGAGTAAGTGAGTTAAGTCCGCTTAATTGAATCAATGAATGAAGTTTGATTCGTTGATTGAATGAGGGAAGTTGGAAACTTTGATTGAATGTGTTAACCTCGAGTCATATAATGAATGAATGAGTTTTGCTTCATTGAAGAAACGAGTGCAGTTTGATTCATTGAATGAGATAAGAGCGAGTCATTAACTGAATGATTGGTGTGCGTTTCATTCAATCAATGAATAAAATTTAGTTCATTGAATGAATGAGTGAAGATTGGTTGAACGAAAGTGGTTGGATTCATTAAATGAATGAGTTAAGTTCTTTTCATTGAATCAACGAATGAAGTTGGAATCATTGAATGAATGAGTGAAGTTTGATTCATTGGATGAATGAGTTAAGCTCGAAACTTTGAATGAACTACTGCAGTTGGATTCATTGAATGAATGAGTGAAGCTTGTTTCTTTAAATCAAAGAATATAGTTTGAGTCATTGAACGAATGAGCTGAGTTATTTTCACTGAATGAAGGAATATAGTTTGATTCATTGAATTTAACTTTGCTCCTTTCAATGAATCAATGAATGAAGTTTGTCGCATTTAATGAATGAGAGAACTTTGATTCCGTGAATGTATGAATGAAGTTTGTTTCACTGAATTGTTGAATGCAGTTGGATTCATTAACGGAATGAGTTGAGCTCGTTGAATTGATTCAGTGAATGAAGTTTGATTCATTGAATGAATGAGTGAAGTTTGATTCATTGAATGAATGAGATAAGCTCGAGATTTTAAATGAACGAGGGCAGTTTGATTCATTGAATTAATGAGTGATATTTGTTTCACTGAATTAATGCATGTATTTTGATTCAATAAATGAATGAGTTCAGCTCGTTTCATTCAATCAATGCATGAAGTTTGATTCATCAAATGAGTGGGTGAAAATTGATTCATTAAATGAACGAGTGAAAAATGATTTATTGAGTGAATGAGTGAAGTCTGGTTCACTGAATTATTGAATGTAGTTTGATTCATTAAGTGAATGGGTTGAGCTCGTTTCGTTGACTCAATGAATAAAGTTTGAATCATTGAATGAATGAGTGAAGATTGATTCATTGAATAGATGAGGGAAGCTGAGACGTTGAATGAACTAGTGCAGTTAGATTCATTGAATGAATGAGTCACGTTTGATTCATTGAATGAATGAGTTCAGCTCGAGACAATGCATGAATGATGAGTGAACTTTATTTGATTGAATCAATGAGATAAGTTCATAACTCCTCGAACGTGGAGTCGCAGGTAGATAGGATAGTGAAGCAGGCGTTTGGTATGCTTTCCTTTATTGGTCAGAATATTCAGCACAGGAGTTGGGAGGACATGTTGGGAGAAGAACAGACAAAGGAAGCACATGGTGAGGTCTTTGCAGGGAGAGAGAGAGAGTGAGAGTGAGAGAACCTGCACAGTTACTGTATTTGATGTTTGAATTCGTGTATCACTGAACATTGAAGTGCATCTGGGAAAATTAACAAACAATGAAATTCAGGACTGATCTTGGAGGAACTGTTGTGCGAGGTTCACAGCACAGAATCAGATAAGTTAATCGTTATTTTAATTGTGGCCTACAGAGAATCTGCAGTATTGAGTAGAGTAGGTTCTTTCTTGAATATAAGTTTTTGAAGATATGTCACTTGATTGAACTTAAAATATAAGGCATAACTATTAATTTAGCCTGGGGCAGTGTACGTAGAGGAATGAGACGGTGTTATTTTCTGGGTCTGTAGATTGCAAAGGAGCAAAAATTGCCTTTCATAGAATGATATGTACTTCTTGTCAGATGTGGAAGTTTAAAGAGTGTTTAAGGGTTACTGTGGATTATATCTGCCATAAATGCTGCTGGCTGCGAATCTTATCAGATCGAATGGATTGGTTGGAGAGACAGTTAGAAGCAATGAGGAATTTGCAACAACAACAGTATGTGATGGATGGCAGTTATAGGAAGGGGGGAAAGTCTCAGATACAGTCACATAGATGGGTTAACGCCAGGAAAGGTAAGAGAGGTAGTGCAGCTAGTGGAGGAGTCTTTTGTGAATATACCCATTTCAAACACGTATGCTATTTTGGAAATATAGGGGGTGATGTATTCTCAGGGGAACGTAGCACGAAGAGCCAAATTTCTGATATGGAGACTGGATCTAAAGCAACGAGGTTCCAAGAGATCAATTGTGTTAGGGGATTCTCTAGTTCGAGGTACAGACAGACGTTTCTGTGACCAGCAGCAAAAAAACAACATGGTGTGTTGCTTCCCTCGTGCCAGGATCAAGGATGTCTCAGAGAGGGTTCATAATGTTCTCACAAGGGAGCGGGACCAGCAAGTGGTCATTGTCCACATTGGAACCAACGACATAGGAAGGGAAAAGGTTGAGATTCTGATGGGAGATTACAGAGAGTTAGGTGGAAAGTTAAAAATGAGGTCGTCGACATTAGTAATATCTGGATTACTCCCGATGCTACAAGCTCATGAGGGCAGGAATAGGAGAATAGAGCAGATGAATGCATGACTGAGGAGCAGGTGTATGGGGGAAGGATTCACATTTTTGAATCATTGGAATCTCTTTTGAGGTAGAAGTGACCTGTACAAGAAGGACGGATTGCACCTAAATTGGAAGGAGGCTAATATACTGGCAGGGAGATTTGCTAGAGCTGCTCGGATTTAAACTAGTCAGGTTGGGTGGGTGGGGGGAACCCAGGGAGATAGTAGGGAAAGGGATCAATTTGAGTCTGGTGCAGTTGAGAAAAAAAGCCAGTCAAACAGTCATGGCAGGCAGGGACAAGGTAGGACTAATAAATTAAACTGCATTTATTTCAATGCAAGGGGCCTAACAGGGAAGGCAGATGAACTCAAGGAATGGTAAGGAACATGGGACTGAGATGGGCAGGACTGGCAGCTGAATGTTCCAAGATACAAATGCTACAGGAAGGATAGAAAGGGAGGCAAGAGAGGAGGGAGAGTGGTATTTTTGTTAATAGATAGTATTACAGCTGGGCCGATGGAGGATATTACCAGAAATACATCCAGGGAAGTTATTTGGGTGGAACTGAGAAATAACAAAGGGATCATAACCTTATTGGGGTTGTATTATATACCCCTAATAGTCAGAGGGAAATTGAGAAAAAAAATTGTAAGGAGATCTCAGCTATCTGTAAGAAAAATAGGTTGGTTATGGTAGAGGATTTTAACTTTCCAAACATAGACTGGGATTGCCATCGTGTTTAGAGTTTAGATGGAGAGGAATTTACTAAGTGTGTGCAAGACAATTTTCTGATTCAGTACGTGGGTGTACTTAACTAGAGAAGGTGCAAAATTGACTTGCTCTTGGGAAATAAGGCAGGGGTGGAGACTGAGGTGTCAGTGGTGGAGCACTTTGGGACCAGCGACCATAATTCTATTAGATGTAAAATAATGATGGAAAAAGATAGGCCAGCTCTAAAAATTGAAGTTCTAAATTGGAGAAAGGCCAATGTTGACGGCATTAGGCAAGAACTTTCGAAAGCTGACTGAGGGCACATGTTTGCAGGCAAAGGGTCGGCTGGAAAATGGGAAGCCTTCACAAATGAGATAACAAGAATCCAGAGAAACTATATTCCTGTTAAGATGAAAGGAAAGGCTGGTAGGTATAGGGAATGCTGGATGACTAAAGAAATTTAGAGATTGGTTAAGAAAAAGAAGGAAGCATATGTAAGGTTTCGAAAGGATAGATCAGGTGAATCCTTAGAAGAGGATAAAGGAAGTAGGAGTATACTTAAGGGGGAAAACAGAAGGGATAAAAGGGGACATGAGATAGCTTTGGCAAATGGAATTAAGGAGAATCCAAAGGGTATTTACAAATACATTAAGGCCAAAAAGTTAACTAGGGAGAGAATAGGGCCCCTCAAAGATCTGAATGCGGTCTTTGTGTGGAGCCACAGAAAATGAGGGAGATACTAAATGAGTATTTTGCATCAGCATTTACTGTGGAAAAGGATATGGAAGATATAGACTGGAGGGAAATAGATGGTGACATCTTGCAAAATGTCTATATTACAGAGGCAGAAGTGCTGGATGTCTTGAAACGCAAAGTGGATTAATCCCCATCACCTGATTAGGTGTACCCTAGAACTATGTGGGAATCTAGAGAAGTGATTGCTCGGCCTCTTGCTGAGGTATTTGTATCATCGATAGTCACAGGTGAGGTGCCAGAAGACTGGAGGTTGGCTAATGTAGTGCCACTGTTTAAGAAGGGTGGTAAGGATAAGCCAGGGAACTATAAGCCAATGAGCCTGACGTCGGTAGTGGTCAAGTTGGTGGAGGGAATCCTGAGGGACAGAATGTACATGTATTTGCAAAGGCAAGGACTGATTAAGGATAGTCAACATGGTTTTGTGCGTGGGAAATCATGTCTCACAAACTTGATTGAGTTTTTTGAAGAAGTAACAAAGAGAATTGATGAGGGCAGAGCAGTAGATGTGATCTATATGGACTTCAGTAAGGCGTTCGACAAGGTTCCCCATGGGAGGCTGATTAGCAAGGTTAGGTCTCACAGAACACAGGGAGAACTAGCCATTTGGATACAGAACTGGGTCAAAGGTAGAACGCAGAGAGAGATGGTGGAGCGTTGAATTTCAGACTAGAAGCCTGTGACCTGTGGAGTGCCACAAGGATCGGTGCTGGGTCCTCTACTTTTTGTAATTTACACGCATGATTTGGATATGAGCATAAGAGGTATAGTTAGTAAGTTTGCAGATGACACCAAAATTGGAGGTGGAGTGGACAGCGAAGAGGGTTACCTCAGATTACAACAGGATCTGGACCAGATGGGTCAATGGGCTGAGAAGTGGCAGATGGAGTTTAATTCAGATAAATGAGATGTGCTGCATTTTGGGAAAGCAAATTTTAGCAGGAATTATACACTTAATGGTAAAGTCCGAGGGAGTGTTGGAGTGCAGGTTGATAGCTCCTTGAAAGTGGAGTCGCAGGTAGATAGGATAGTGAAAAAGGCGTTTGGTATGCTTTCCTTTATTTGTCAGAGTACTGAGTACAGGATTTGGGCGATCATATTGCGGCTGTACAGGACATTGGTTAGACCACTGTTGGAATATTGCGTGCAATTCTGGTCTCCTTCCTATCAGAAACATGTTGTGAAACCTGAAAGGGTTCAGAAAAGATGTACAAGGATGTTGCCATTGTTGGAAGAGTTACGTTATGGGGAGGGGCTGAACAGACTGGGGCAGTTTTCCCTGGAGGCTTGGGGTGACCCTATAGAAGCTTACAAAACTATGAGGGGCATGGATAGGATAAATAGGCAAAATCTTATCCCTGGGTTGGGGGAGTCCCGAACTAGAGGACATAGGTTTCTGGTGAGAGGGGAAAGATATAAAAGAGACCTACGGGGCAACTTTTTCATGCAGAGGGTGGTACGTGTATGGAATGAGCTGCCAGGGGAAGTGGTGGAGGCAGGTACAATTGCAATATTTAAGCATCATTTGGATGGGTATATGAATAGAAATGGTTTGGAGTGATATGGGCCAGCTGCTGGCAGGTGGGGCTAGATTGTGTTGGGATATCTGGTCGACATGGCCGGTTTGGACTGAAGGATCTGTTTCCATGCTGTACATCTCTATGACTCTATGACTCTATGAATGAAGCTTGATTCATTGTTTAAATGAAAGAAGCTTGAAACATTGCTTGAATGTGTTAACATCGAGCCATTCAATGAACGAATGTGGTTTGCTTCACTGAATGAATGAGTGCAGTTTGATTCATTGAATGAATGAGATTAGAGCGAGTCATTGATTGAATGATTTGGAGCTCGCTTCATTCAATCAATGAATACAGTTTAATTAATTGAATGAATGAGTGAAGTTTGGTTCAACGAATGTATTTTGATTCATGAAATGAACGAGTTATGCTATTTTCATTGAAGCAAAGAACGAAGTTTGAATTATTGAATGAATGAGTGAAGCTCGTTTCTTTGATTCAATGAAATTAGTTTGATTCATTGAATGCGTGAGTGAATCTCATTTCAGTGAATTAAAGAATATGTTTTGGAATGAGTTGTTATTTTCACTGTGATTCATTGAATGAATGAGCTTGCTCGTTTCATTGATTCAATGAATGAAGTTTGATTCATTGAATGAATGGTTGACGTTTGATGCATTGAATGAATGAATGAGTTACGCACGCGTCCCTGCACGAATGAATGAGGTTTGCCTCATTGAATGAGTGAGTGCAGTTCGATTCATTGAATGAATGAATGAAGTTTGGTTCACTGAATTAAAGAATGCAATTTGAATCGTTGTTTGAATGTGTAAGCCTGAGTGATTGAATGAATGAATGAAGCTTGGTTCTTTGGATGTCCATGTGCACATTGATTCATTGAATGAATGCGATAAGCATGAGACTTTGAATGATATTTGCTTCGCTGAATTAATGAATACATTTTGATTCAATAATTGAATGAGTTCAGCTCGTTTCATTCAATCAATGAATAATGCTTGATTCATTCAATGAGTGAGTGAAAAATGATTCATTAAATGAATGAGTGAAAAATGATTGGTTCACTATTATTGAATGTAATTTGATTCATTAAGTGAATGGGCTGCGCTCGTTTCATTGAATTAATGAATGAAGTTTGAATCATTGAATGAATGAGTGAAGTTTGATTCATTGAATGGATGAGAGAAGCTCAAGACTTTGAATGAACTAGTGCAGTGTGATTCATTGAATTAATGAGTTAAGCTCGGGACAGTGCATGAATTAATGAGGTTTGTTAATTGAATGAATGAGTGCACTTTGATTGATTGAATCAATGGGATAGGTTCGTTTCATTGAATCAACGAATGAAGTTTGATTCATTGAATGAATCAGTGAAGTTTGATTCACTGAATGAAAGAGATAAGCTCGAGACTTTGAATGAAATAGTCCAGTTTGCTTCATTGACTGTATGAGTGAAGTTCGATTAATTGAATGAATGAGTGAATCTAGTTTCTTTGAATCAATGAATGGAGTTTGATTCAATGAATGAATAACTGAATTAATGAATGCATTTTGATTCAATTAATGAATAAGTTAAGCTCTTTTCATTGAATCAACGAACGAAGGTTGAATCATTGAGTGAATGAGTTAATTTTGATGCATTGTATGAATGAGATAAGCTAAAGACTTGAATGAACTAGTGCAGTTCGTTTCTATTGAATTATTGAATGAAGCTTGACTCATTGAATGAATGAGTGAAGTTTTAATTCATGGAATGAATGACGGAGCTCGTATTTTGAAGCAATGAATGGAGTTTGATTCATTGAAATAATGACAGACGTTTGGTTCACCGAACTAAAGAATGCAGTTTGAGTCATTGAATGAATGAGTTAAGCTCTTTTCATTTAATCAGTTAATGAAATTTGATTCATTGATTGAATGAATGAAGATTGATTCAATGAATGAATGAATGAATCTCGTTTCTTTGGATGAAATAATATAGTTGACTCATTGAATAAACGAGTTAAGTTTGAATCACTGAATGAATGGATTTATTGAATGAAAATGTTAAGCTCATTTCATTGAATCAATGAATGAAGTTTGTCTCATTGTAAGAATGATGAAGTTTAGTTCATTGAATGAATGAATTATGTTTAGTTCACTGATTTAATGAATGCATTTTGATTCAATAAATGAATGAATGACTGAAGCTCATTTCATTGTATTAACGAATGAAGTTTGATTCATTAAATGAGTGAAATTTGATATATTGAATGAATGAGTGAATTTTTGAGTGAATGAGTTCACAGAATTATTGAGGAACTTTGAATGTGTTGTGCTTGTTTCATTTAATCAAAGAATGAAATTTGGTTCATTGAATGAATGAGTGATATTTGGTTCACCGAGTCAACGAATGCATTTTGACTCAATAAACGAATCACTGAATCTCATTTCATTGAATTAATGAATGAAATTTGATTCTTTAAATGAATGAGTGAAGGTGGATTCATTGATAAGATCGAGTCTTTGAAAGAAATAGTGCAGATTGATTCAGTGAAAGAATGAGTTCAGTTTGATTCATTGAATGAAAAAGGTAAACTTGAGTCACTGCATGAATACATAAGATTTGCTTCATGGAATGAATGCGATAATAGGGAGTCATTGATTGAATGCATGAAGCTCGTTTCATTGAATCAATGAATGAAGTTTGATTCATTGATTGAATTACTGACGTTTGATTCACTGAATGAATGCATTTTGATTCATTGAATGAGTGGATAATATTTTCTAGAATCAACGAATGAAGTTTGATTAATTGAATCAATGAGTGAATCTCATTTCATATAATCAAAGAATATAGTTGGAGTCTTTGAATAAATGAGTTAAACTTTTCTCGCTGAATGTATGACTACAGTTTAATTCATTGAATGAATGAGTTAAGCTTGTTTCATTGAATCAATGAATGAGAATGAAGCATTGAATGAATGAGTGAAGTTTGATTCATTGAATGAATGACTGAAGGTCATTTGCTTTTTTTGAATAATTGAATGAAGCTTGACTCATTGAATGAATGAGTGAAGTTTTAATTCATGGAACGAATGGCTGAAGTCCATATTTTGAAGCAATGAATGGAGTTTGATTCATTGAAAGAATGACTGAAGTTTGGTTCACTGAATTAATAAATGCATTTTGATTCATTAAATTAATGAATGGATCTCGTTTTCTTGAATCAATGAATGAAGTTTGTTTCATTGAATGAATGAGTGAATCTCATTTCATTGAATCAAAGAATATAGTTTGAGTCTTTGAATAAATGAGTTAATCTTTTCCCGGAGAATGAATGAATACAGTGATTCATTGAATGAATGAGTTAAGTTCGATTCATTGAATCAATGAATGAAGAATGACGCTTTGAATTATGAGTGAAATTTGATTCATTGAATGGATGCTATAAGCTCAAGACTTTGAATGGGCTAGTGCAGTTGGATTCATTGAATGAATCAATGAAGCTCTTTTCATTGATTCAATGAATGTGGTGAGATTCATTGAATGAATGAGTGAACTTCATTTTATTAAATGAAAGAATATGGTTTGATTCATTTAGTAAATAAATTGAGCTTTTTCCACTGAATGAATGAATGCAATTTGATTAATTGAATGAATGAGTTAAGGTCGTTGACATGAATCATTGAATGAAGTTTGACATATTAAATGAATGAGAGAAGTTTGATTCATTGAATGAATGAGTGAAGGTCGTTTTTTTGAAACATTGTATAAAGCTTGACTCATTGAATGAATGAGTGAAGTTTTAATTCATGAAATAAACGACTGAATCTCGTATTTCGAAGTTTGATTCACTGAAATAATGACAGAAGTATATTTCACTGAATAAATGAATGCAGTTTGATTTATTGAAGGAATGAGTTAAGCTCGTTTCATTGAATCCATGAATGAAGTTTGACTAATTGTATGAATAATGAGGTTTGGTTCATTGAATGAATGAGAGAAGCTCATTTTTTGAATAAAAAAAAATAGTTTGACTCATTGAATAAACAAATTAAGTTTGCTTCACTGAATGATTGAAGTTTGATTCATTGAATGAATAAATTAAGCTCGTTTCATTCAATGAATAAGTTAAGCTCGTTTCATTGAATCAATGAAAGCAGTTTGACTCATTGTCTGAATGATGAAGTTTGGTTCATTGAACGAATGAGTGATATTTGGTTCACTGAATAAATAAATGCAGTTTGATTCATTGAATGAATAAGTTAAGCTCGTTTCATTGAATCAATGAGTGAAGTTTGACTTATTGTATGAATTATGAAGTTTGGTTCTTTGAATGAATGAGTGATATTTGGTTCACTGAATTAATGAATGCATTTTGATTCAATAAATGAATGACTGAAGCTCATTTCATTGAATTAACGAATGAAATTCGATTCATTAAATGAATGAGTGAAATTTGATACATTGAATGAATGAGTGAATTTTGGTTCACTGAATAATTGAAGGACTTTGATTCATTAAGTGAATGTATTGAGCTCGTTTCATTTAATCAAAGAATGAAGTTTGGTTCATTGAATGAATGAGTAAAGGTGGATTCATTGAATGGATAACATAAGCTCGAGACTCTGAAAAAAGTAGTGCAGATTATTCATTGAAGGAATGAGTGAAGTTTGATTCATTGAATAAATGAGTTAAGCTTGAGTCACTGCATGAAGGAATAAGGTTTGCTTCATGGAACGAATGAGATGAGAGGCAGTCATTGATTGAAGCTCTTTTCATTGAATCAATGAATCAAGTTTGATTCATCGAATGAATTAGTGGTGTTTGATTCACTGAATGAATGCATTTTGATGCATTAAATGAATGAGTGAATCTCGTTTCATTGAAACAAAGAGTATAGTTTGATTCATCTAATAAATGAGTTAACCTTTTCTCACTGAATGAATGCAGTTTAATTCATTGAATGAATCAGTTCAGTTTCGTTTACTGAATTAATGACTGCATTTTGATTCAGTTAATGAATGTGTTAATGTCGTTTCATTGATTCAATGAATGAAGTTTGGTTCATTAAATGAATGACTGAAATATGTCTCATTGAATGAATGAATGAAGTTTCATTCACTGAATGCATGAGAGAAATTTGGTTTACTGAATTAATGAATTCATTTTAGTTCATTAAGTATATGCATGAATGTATGAAGTTTGATTTATTGAATGAATGAGTGAAATATCAAACTTTAATTGAATGTGTTAACCTCGAACCATTGAATGAATGAATGCGTTTTGCTTCATTGAATGAAAGAATGCAGTTTGATTCATTGAATGATTGAGATAAGAGCGAGTCATTGATTGAATGCGTGGAGCATGTTTCATTGAGTCAATGAAAGACGTTTCATTCATTGAATGAATGAGTGATGCTTGATTCAATGAATGACTTGTGATTCTTTAAATCAATGAGAACAACTCGTTTCATTGAATCAATGAATGAAGTTTGATGGATTGAATGAATGAGATAAGCTCGAGATTTTGAATGAACTAGTGCAGTTAGATTCATTGAATGAATTAGTCAAGCTCGTTTCCTTGATTCAACGAATGGAATTTGATTAATTGAATAAATGGGCGAATCTCGATTCATTGAATCAAATAATATATTTTGATTCAATATATAAATGGCTTAAGCTTTTGTCACTGAATGAGTGAATACAGTTTAATTCATTGAATGAATGAGTTAAGCACGTTTCATTGAGTCAATGAATGAAGTCTGACTCGTTGAATGATTGGGAGAAGTTTGATTAATTGAATGAATGACAGAAATTCGTTCTTTTTTGAATCAATTAACGAAGATTGACTCATTGAATGAATGAGTGAAGTTTGATTCATTGAATGAATGACTGAACCTCGTTTTTTGAAACATTGAATGAAGTTCGATTCATTGAAATAATGACTGAAATTTGGTTCACTGAATCAATGAATGAAGTTTGAATCATTAAAGGAATGAGATAAGCTCGAATCGTTCAATGAACTAGTGCAGTTTGCTTCATTGACTGAATGAGTGAAATTCGATTAATTGAATGAATGAGTAAATCTCGTTTCGTTGAATGAATGAATAAAGTCTGATTCATTGAATGAATGAGTGAAGTTTGATTCACTGAATGGATGAAAGCATTTTGATTCATTAAATGAATGAGTGAATCTCGTTTATTTGAATCAATGAATGAAGTTTGATTCACTGAATGAATGAGAGAGGTTTGGTTTACTGAGTTAATGAATTCACCGTGATTCATTAAATAAACTAGTTAAGCTAATTTCATCGAGTCAATGAATGAAGTTTGATTCATTAAATGAATGAGTGAAGTTTAAAGTGCTAATCTCGAGTCATTAATGAATGAATGTGGTTTGCTTAATTGAATGAATGAGTGCAGTTTGATTCATTGAATGAATGAGATAAGCCTTAGACTTTGAATGAACTAGTGCAGTTGGATTCATTGAATGAGTAAAGATCGTTTCTTTGATTCCACGAATATAGTTCTGATCATTGAATGAATGAGTGAAATTTGATTCGCTGAATGGATGAAAGTATTTTGATTCATTAAATGAACGTGTGAATCACGTTTCTTTGAATCAATGAATGAAGTTTGATTCACTGAATGAATGAGAGAAGTTTGGTGTACTGAATTAATTAATTCACGTTGATTCATTAAGTAAATGAGTTAAGCTCATTTCATTGAATCAACGGATGAAGTTTGATATATTGAATGCATTCGTGAAATTTCAAACTTTGATTGAATGTGTTAACCTCGAGTCATTGAACGAATGAAGAGGTTTGCTTAATTGAATGAATGAGTGCAGTTTGATTCATTGAATGATTGAGCTAAGAGCGAGTCATTGATTGAATGCTTGGAACTCATAGCATTGAATCAATGAACGAAGTTTGATTCAATGAATGAATTTTGATTAATTAAATAAATGAGTCAATCTCGTTTCATTGAATCAATGAATGAAGTTTGATTCATTGATTGAATGAGGTAAGCTCTTTTCATGAAATCAATGAAAGACGTTTGATTCATTGAATGAATGAGTGAAGTTTTACTAACTGAATTAATGACTGCATTATGAATCAATTAATGAATACGTTAAGCTCGTTTCATTGAATCAATGAATGACGTTTGATTCATTAAACGAATTAGTGAAATTTGTTTCATTGAATGAATGAAGTTTGATTCATTGAATGGATGAAAGCATTTCGATTCATTAAATGAATGAGTGAATCTCTATTCTTTGAATCAATGAATGAAGTTTGATTCACTGAATGAATGAAAGAAGTGTGGTTTACTGAAGAAATTAATTCACTTTGATTCATTAACTTTAAAGTCCACAGGTAAGCTACTCAGTGTTCTTGTTTTGGAGACTAAGTGTAGAGTAATGGCAGCACAGGCAGTGGAATGTTCCTCCTGCAGGATGTTTGAGGTAGGGGTGACCACCGATGCTCTTGCCGACTTCATCTGCAGGAAATGCAGTCAGCTCCTGCTCCTCACAGAATGCGTTAGGGAACTGGAACTGGAGTTGGATGAACTGAGAGGCTGAGAGGGTGATAGATAGAAGCTACAGGGACATAGTTACGCCAGAGAACAGAGGTAGCTGGATAACAGTTAGAGGTGGGAAGGGGAGGAAGCAGGTAGTGCAGGGATCCCCTGTGGTCGTTTCTCCCAACAATAAGTATACCGCTTTGGTTACTGTTGGGGGGGAAGGCCTAGCAGGCGTAAGCTGCAGTGACCAGATCTCTGGCACGAGGTCCGGCTCTGAAGCTCAGAAGGGAAAGGGAGAGAGGAGGAGAGCGATAGTTATAGGAGAGTCTATAGTTAGAGGGACAGACAGGCGGTTCTGTGGACATGGGCGAGACTCTCAGATGGTTTGTTGCCTCCCGGGTGCCAGGGTCCGAGACGTCTCGGACCATGTCTTCAGAATCCGTAAGGGGGAGGGTGTGCAGCCAGAAGTCGTGGTGCACGTTGGCACCAACGACATAGGTAGAAAGGGGGTGGGGAGGTCATTCAGGAGCTCAGGGAGTTACGCTGGAAGCTAAAAGCTAGGACGGACAAAGTCGTCATCTCTGGGTCATTGCCGGTGCCACGTGACAGTGAGGCAAGGAATAGGGAGAGAGTGCAGTTGAACACGTGGCTGCAAGAATGGTGTAGGAGGGAGGGCTTCAGGTATTTGGACAATTGGACTGCATTCTGGGGAAGGTGGGACCTGTACAAGCAGGACGGGTTGCACCTGAACCTGAAGGACACCAGTATCCTGAGAGGTAGGTTTGCTAGCACTCTTCCGGGGGATTTAAACTAATTTGGCAGGGAGATGGGATCCGGACTTGTAGTCCAGCAAGTGGGTTAGCTGTTTGTCAGGATGTCCAAGAATGTAGGGAGGCTGTGGAGAAGGTAGCACTGACAGGGAATACTTGCGGACACAGAGATGGGTTCAAGTGTGTATACTTTAATGCAAGGAGTATCAGAAATAAGGTGGTTGAACTTAAGGTGTGGATCGGTACCTGGGACTACAATGTTGTGGCCATCACGGAAACGTGGATAGAAGAGGGACAGGAATGGTTGTTGGAGGTTCCTGGTTACAGATGTTTCAGTAAGATTAGGGAGGGTGGTAAAAAAGGAGGGGGGTTGGCGTTGCTAATTAGAAATGGTATAACGGCTGCAGAAAGGCAGTTCGAGGGGGATCTGCCTTTGGAGGGAGTATGGGCTGAAGTCAGAAATAGGAAAGGAGTAGTCACCTTGTTGGGTGTTTATTATAGGCCCCCCAGTAGCAGCAGAGATGTGGAGAAGCAGATTGGGAAACAGATTTTGGAAAGGTGCAGAAGCCACAGTCATGGGCGATTTCAACTTCTTTAGATCAAGTAGATTGGATGGGGCGGTGTTTGTGTAGGGTGTCCAGGAAGCTTTTCTAACTCAGTATATAGATTGTCCGACCAGAGGGGAGGCCAGATTGGATTTGGTACTTGGTAATGAAACGGGACAAGTGATGGGCTTGTTAGTGGATGAACATTTTGGTGATGGTGAACACAATTCTGTGACTTTCACCTTGGTTATGGAGAGAGATAGGTGCGTGCAACAGGGTAGGTTTTACAATTGGGGGAAGGGGAAATACGATGCTGTAAGACAGGATCTGAGGGGCATAAGTTGGGAGCATAGGTTGTCAGGGAAGGATGTCGTGGAAATGTGGAACTTTTTCAAGGAACAGTTACGATGTGTCCTTGATATGTATGTACCTGTCAGGCAGGAAAGAGATGGTCGTGTGAGGAACCTTGGTTGACGAGGGAGGTTGAATGTCTTGTAAAGAGGAAGAAGGAGGCTTACATAAGGTTGAGGAAACAAGGTTCAGACAGAGCATTGGAGGGATACAAGATAGCCAGAAGGGAGCTGAAGAAAGGGATTAGGGGAGCTAAGAGAGGGCATGAAAAATTTTTGGCGGATAGGATCAAGGATAACCCAAAGGCATTTTATGCGTATGTGAGAAACATGAGAATGACGAGAACGAGGGTAGGTCCAATCAAGGACAGCAGTGGGAGACTGTGTATTGATTCGGAAGAGATAGGAGAGGTCATGAATGAGTACTTTTCTTCAGTATTTACAAACGAAAGGGACCGTATTGTTGAAGAGGAGAGTGTGAAACAGACTGGTAAGCTAGAAGGGATACTTGTTAGGAAGGAAGATGTGTTGGACATTATGAACAACTTGAGGATAGACAAGTCCCCCGGACCTGACGGGATATATCCTAGGATTATGTGGAAAGCAAGAGAGGAAATTGCAGAACCGTTGGCAATGATCTTTTCGTCTTCACTGTCAACGGGGGTGGTATCAGGGGACTGGAGAGTGGCCAATATTGTGCCCATGTTCAAAAAAGGGAATAGGGATAACCCTGGGAATTACAGGCCAGTTAGGTTTACTTCGGTGGTACGCAAAGTAATGGAAAGGGTACTGAGGGATAGGATTTATGAGTATCTGGAAAGATACTGCTTGAGTAGGGACAGTCAGCACGGATTTGTGAAGGGTAGGTCTTACCTTATAAGTTTTATTGAATTATTTGAGGAGGTGACCAAGCATGTGGATGAGGGTAGAGCAGTGGATGTAGTGTACATGGATTTTAGTAAGGCATTTGATAAGGTTCCCCATGGTAGGCTGATGCGGAAAGTCAGGAAGCATGGGATAGAGGGAAATTTGGCCAGTTGGATAGAAAATTGGCTAACCGGTCGAAGTCAGAGAGTGGTGGTCGATGGTAAATATTCAGCCTGGAGCCCAGTTACAAGTGGAGTTCCGCAGGGATCAGTTCTGGGTCCTCTGCTGTTTGTAATTTTTATTAATGACTTGGAAGAGGGAGTCGAAGGGTGGGTCAGTAAATTTGCAGATGATACGAAGATTGGTGGAGTTGTGGATAGTGAGGAGGGCTGTTGTCGGCTGCAAAGGGACTTAGATATGATGCAGAGCTGGGCTGAGGAGTAGCAGATGGAATTCAACCCTGTAAGCTTGAGGTTGTCCATTTTGGAAGGACAAATAAGAATGCGGAATACGGGATTAACGGTAGGGTTCTTAGTAAGGTGGAGGAGCAGATGGATCTTGGGGTCTATGTTCATAGATCTTTGAAAGTTGCCACTCAGGTGGATAGAGCTTGTAAGAAGGCCTATAGTGTATTAGCGTTCATTAGCAGAGGGATTGAATTCAAGAGTCGTGAAGTGATGTTGCAGCTGTACAGGACCTTGGTTAGGCCACATTTGGAGTACTGTGTGCAGTTCTGGTCGCCTCACTTTAGAAAAGATGGGGTAGCTTTGGAGAGGGTGCAGAGAAGATTTACCAGGATGTTGCCTGGAATGGAGAATAGGTCGTACGAGGATAGGTTGAGAGTGCTAGGCCTTTTCTCGTTGGCACGGTGAAGGATGAGGGGTGACTTGATAGAGGTTTATAAAATGATCAGAGGAATAGATAGACAGTCAGAAACGTTTTCCCCGGGTACAACAGAGTGTTACAAGGGGACATAAATTTAAGGTGAAGGGTGGAAGGTACAGGGGAGATGTCGGGGTGGGTTCTTTACCCAGAGAGTGGTGGGGGCATGGAATGCACTGCCTGTGGGAGTGGCAGAGTCAGAATCATTGGTGACCTTTAAGCGGCAATTGGATAGGTACATGGATGGGTGCTTAAGCTAGGACAAATGTTCGGCACAACATCTTGGGTCAAAGGGCCTGTTCTGTGCTGTATTGTTCTATGTTCTATTAAGTAAATGAGTTAAGATCGTTTTATTGACTCTATGAATGAACTTTGATTCATTGAATGAGTGAGTGAAGTTCGATTAATTTGAATGAATGAGTGAATCTCGTGTCTTTGAATCACTGAATGAAATTTGATTCACTGAATGAATGAGAGAAGATTGGTTTACTAAATTAATGAATTCATTTTGATTCATTAAGTAAATGAGTTAAGATCATTTCATTGATTCATTGAATGAACGAGTGAAGTTTCAAACTTTGATTGAATATGTTAACCTCGAGTCATTGTATGAATGAATGCGGTTTGCTTAATTGAATGAATGAGTGCAGTTTGATTCATTGAATCATTGAGATAAGAGTGAGTCATTGATTGAATGCGTGGAGCTCGTAGCATTGAATCAATGAAAGAAGTTTGAATCAATGAATGAACATGTGAAGTTAGGTTCAATGAATGAATTTTGATTCATTAAATCAATGATTTAAACTCGTTTCATTGAATCAATGAATGAAGTTTGATTCATTGAATGAATGAGATAAGCTCGAGATTTTGATTGAGCTAGTGCATGTGAATTCATTAAATGAATGAATAAAGCTCATTCTTCGATTCAATAAATTAGTTCGATTCATTCAATGAATAATATAAGCTCGTTTCTTGAATCATTGAATTAAGTTTGATTCATTGAAATAATGACTGACATTTGGTTCACTGAATTAATGAATGAAGTTGATTCATTGAATGAATGAGTGAAGTTTCGTTTACTGAATTAATGACCCCATTTTGATTCAATTAATGAATGTGTTAAGCTTGTTTCATTGAATCAATGAATGAGGTTTGATCCATTGAATCAATGAGTGAAGTTTCAAACTTTGATTGAATGTGTTAACCTCGACTCATTGATTAAATAAATAAGGTTTGCTTCATTGAATGAATGAGTGCAGTTTGATTCGTTGAATGAATGAGATAAGAGTGAATCATTGATTGAATGCGTGGACCTCATTTCATTGTATCCATGAAAAAGGTTTGATTCATTGCATGAATGAATGAGGTTTGGTTCAATGAATGAATTTTGATTTATTAAATCAATGAGTTAAGCTCGTTTCATTGAATCAATGAATAAGGATTGATTCATTGAATGAATGAGATAAGCTCGAATTTTTGAATGAACTAGTGCAGTTGGATTCATTGAATGAATGAGTAAAGCTCGCTTCTTTGATTCAATGAATGCAGTTTGATTCATTGAGTTGAATGAGTGAACCTAGATTTATTGAATCAAAGAATATAGTTTGATTCAACGAATAAATGGCTTAAGCTTTTGTCACTGAATGAATGAATACAGTTTGATTCATTGAATGAATGAGTTAAGCTCATTTCGTTGAGTCAATGAATGAAGTTTAACTCGTTGAAAGAATGATAGAAGCTTGATTAATTGAATGAATGACTGAATCTCGTTTTTTTTAATCAATGATTGAAGCTTGACGCATTGAATGAATAACTGAAGCTTGTTTGTTGAATCATTGAATCAAGTTCGATTCATTGAAATAATGACTGAAGTTTAACTTGAAGTTTAACTTGAATGAGTGAAGCTCATTTCTTTGATTCAACGAAAGTAGTTTGATTCATTGAATGAAAGAGTGAGTATCAAAGAATATTCACTGAATGAATGAAGTTTCTTTCATTGAATGAATGCATTAAGCTCGTTTCATTGAGACAGTGAATGAAGTTTGACTTGTTGAATGAATGAGAGTAGTTTCATCCATTGAAATACTGAAGCTCGTTTTTTGAATCAATGAATGGAGTTTGATTCGTTGAAATAATGACTGAAGTTTGGTTCACTAAATTAATTAATGCGGCTTGATTCGTTAAGTGAATGAGTTAAGCTTTTTTCATTGAATCAATGAATAACATTTGTTTCATTGATTGAATGAGTGAAGTTTGATTCATTGAATGAATGTGTGAAGCTCCTTTCGTTGAAACAAAAATATACTTCCAAACATTGAATAAATGAGTTAAGTTTGTTTCACTGAATGAATGAATACAGTTTGGTTCATTAAATGAATGAGGTAAGCTCCTTTCATTGAATCATTGAATGAAGTTTGACACAATGAATGAATGCGTGAAGGTTGATTCATTGAATGAGTGAGATAAGCTCGAGACTTTAAACGAACTGGTGCTCTTTGACTCATTCAATGAATGAGTGATATTTGGTTCACTGAATTATTGAACGGAGTTTGATTCATTGAGTGAATGAGTGAAGTTTGATTCACTGAATCAATTAGATAAGCACGTTTCATTTAATCAACGAATGAAGTTGATTCATTCAATGAATGAGTTAAGCTTGAGTCATTGAATGAATGAATGAGGTTTGCTTCATTGAATGAATGAGTGCAGTTTGATTCGTTGAATGAATGAGATAAGATGGAGTCATTTATTAAATGAGTGAAGTTCGTTTCAACGAATCAAAGAAAGATGTTTGATTAATTGAATGAATGAGTGAAGTTTGGTTCACTGACTGAATCCATTTTGATTCATTAAATGAATGGGTTAATCTCGTTTCATTGAATTAACGAATAACGTTTGATTCATTGAATGGAATGAGTGAAGTTTGATTCACTGAATGAATGAGATAAGCTCAACAATTTGAATGAACTAGTGCAGTTGGATTCATTTAATAAGTGAATGACTCTTGTTTCATTGAACCAAAAATATAGTTTGATTCATTGAATAAATAAGTTAAGCTTTTTTCACTGCATGAATGAATGAATACAATTTGATTCATTGAATGAATGAGTTAAGCTCGTTTCACTGGATCAGTGAATGACGTTTAACTCATTGAATGAATGAGAAACGTTTGATTCGTTAAATGAATGACTGAAGCTTGTTTGTTTTTGAATCAATGAATGAAGCTTGACTCAATGAATGAAAGAGTAAGGTTTGATTCATTGAATGAATGACTGAAGCTCGTTTTTTAAATCACTGAATGAAGTTTGACTCGTTGAAATAATGACTGAATTAATGAATGCAGTTTGATTCATTGAGTTAATGAGTTAAGCTCCTTTCATTGAATCAATGAATGAAATTTGATGCATTGATTGCATGTGTGAAGTTTGAATCATTGAATGAATGAGTGAAGCTCCTTTAGTTGAATCAAAGAACATAATTTGAATCATTGAATAAATGAGTTAAGTTTGTTTCACTGAATGAATACAGTTCGGTTCATTGAATAAATGAGGAAACTCGTTTCATTGTATCATTGAATGCAGTTTGACGCAATGAATGAATAAGTGATGTTTGATACATTGACTGAGTGAGATAAGCTTGAGATTTTGAATTAACTGGTGTAGCTTGATTCATTGAATGAATGAGTGATATTTCGTTCACTGAATTATTGAATGGAGTTTGATTCATCAAATGAATGAGTTAAGCTCGTTGCATTGAATCAATGAATGAAGTTTGATTCATTGAATGAATGAGATAATTTTGATTAATTGAATGAGTGAGATAAGTTCGAAACTTTGAATGAACTAATTTGATTCTTTTAATGAGTGAGTGAATCTCGTTTCATTGAATCAAAGAATATAGTTTGATCCATTGAATAAATCAGTAAGCTCACTTCACCGAATCAGTGAATGATGTCTGACTCATTGAATGAATCATTGAATGAATGACTGAAGCTCGTTCTTTTTTATTGAATCAATGATTGAAACTTGACTCATTGAAATAATGACTGAAGTTTTATTCAGTGAATTAATGAATTAGGTTCTGAACTCCAGATTTCTGACCGAATTCCAATTCCTCCATCTGCCATGGTGTGATTCGAACCCAGGAGTCCCCTGAACTGGGTTTTGAGTCCAGTTGATAATGGCACTCGGCCATCGTTCCTTCAATACCCCTGTAATGGCACGGGAACTTACTGGTGCCTCCGCAGATGGGAGGAGCAGGTGAAGCCCTCCCTGCACTGAGAGCAGGTGAGCGGGCTGTCTCTAGCGCAGACCCGCTGGTGCGTCAGCAGGCTGGAAGAATTGATGAACCCCTTAACACACTCAGAGCAGGTGATTGGCCGCTCCCTCTTGTGAACGTGCTGGCGAGCTTCTAAAATCTCAAAACATGTAATCAAAAAAGAACCCACTCTATTCACTACTTCTGACTTACACCAAGATTACACATTAAAAACTACGTACTTAACTGTTCCTGTGCTGTGAGCTCCCCCACACAGGATCCTCCAAGATCAGTTATGAATTTTTCTGTTTATTAATTTTTCCTAGGTGCACTCTGTTGTCCAGAGATACATGAATTCAGACAATAAAGGCAGTAACTACGCAGATTCACTGCTGTGTCAGTTAGCAATGTAAGTTTCTTTCTCTCTCTCTCTCTCTGTCCGTTACAGAACACGTGCTGTGGTGGTCTTTTTCCTTTATAAAAGTGCTGTTGTTTTGACTTTTTTAGTCCAAAGTTCCAAAACAATGCAACAGCATGTAAAACATTAATTCCTTCTCCTGGAATTCAAGGAAATCACATCCAACACCTAAAATACCTCGAGAAAGGAGCAGCTCTTACAGCTGCAAATTTTCCCATCCTCCATGTTGGATTTGTTCTTGGTGAACATTCCCATCTCCCAGGTTACAGTTATTCAAATAATCTGCCCCACTATTTTTGCTACCAAAATAGATACCTTCACATTTATCCACACAATACTGCACCTGTCATACAATTTTCCACTCAATCAGCCTGTCCAAATAACATTGCATCTACCTCACAGCTCACCCTTTCATCCACCTTTGTGACATCTGCAATTTGTGACATATTCCAATTAGTTCTGTCATCTAAATCATTGACATATACTGTGAATACCTGGGGTCCTAGTCCCAATCCCTGCAGTTCTCCAATCATGAATCATAAAACGTCGATCTGACTGATCCTCCCTGACTGACCATACAAAATACCAGATGTTAGCCTGATGTTCACAACTGACAGAGATCTGATAAGCAGTTATGAACCACTGAATTACTAAAGCACACAAGCAGGCCATTCAGCCCATTATGTCCGTCCATAAGGTCAAGCCCATCAACAACACAGACACAACTGAGCATCTAAAGGCATGACCCCTCAGTCATCACACTGAGCCCCACAGCAACTATTGTTACCTGGGCGGTCATGCATTCAAAACCTGGTCTCTCAACATCACTCGTACCAGCCCACAGTTTTAAAAATTGCAATTCTCACTACAACTATAAAAAGGGAACATGTTTTGTTAAAGCAGTTGTTGCTGAGAAGTTCAATCCTGTCTGTCCCGTAGACAGTCACAGATGTATTTGGGATTAAATGACTCAGTGAATCCCTTCCCACATGTGGAGCAAGTGGACCACTGCTTCCTGGTGTGCCTGTGGGGATTACATTCCAGGTCAAACAGCAAATTGGCTCGCATCCTCCAGCCCGCACCCACCCCGGTGGGACTGTGCTTGTGTGGCACGGTGCAGATCATTGGCCGATTTAGAATGTTTTCAAATGTTACAGTACTTAGGGAGGCCATTCAGACTATCATGTCTATAATCATTCTTGAAACACCAACCCATTCTCCACCCCTATCTCCATCGTCCAGCGTCCTTGGTAGTATAGTGATTATTATCACCACCTGTGACTCAGGAGACCGGAGATGCAATTCCCCACCGGGGAGGATTTGATATTTTTACAGGCGTCTTGTAGCACAGAAGTATGGATCGGATTCAAGTCCTGCCTGCTCCAGAGTTCATAAGTTCATCAGATATAGAAGCAGAATTAGGTCATTTGGCCCATCGAGTCTGCTCTGCCATTTGATCATGATTGAAATGCTTCTCACCCCATTTTCCTGCCTTCTCCCCATAACACTTCAACACATCACCAATTAAAAATCTGTCTTAACTCCTCTTTAAATTTACTTACTGTCCTAGCAGGTACCACTTTGGGGTAGTGAATTCCACAGATTCACAACCCTTCGGGAGAAGTAGTTTTAACTCTGTTTTTAATTTGTTACCCCTTATTCTAAATCTATGACCTCTCTTCCAATAATGCCCCAGAAGTGGAACCATGTGCTACACATCTATTTTATCTATACATTTTATCATCTCAATTTGATCTGCCCTCATACTTCTAAATTCAAGAGAGTTTGGGCCTAAACTGTTCAATCTTTCTTCATACGGCAAAACCCTCATCTCTGGGATCAATCTAGTGAACCTCCTGTGAACTGTCTCTACATCTTTCCTCAAATAACGGAATTCAAACTGTGCACAATCTTTCAGCAATGCCATGTATAGTTGCAGCAACACTTTGTTACCTTCATATTGTATTACTTTATTTATAAAAGTCAAAGTTCCATTCACTTTCTTTATTATCTGCTGTACCTGCATGCTAGTTTTCTGTGACTCATGAACGAAGATACCCAGATCTCTCTGCACCTCAAAGTCTCTCTCCCCATTTAGGTAATCGGTTGCCTTCCTGTTTTGTCGACCAAAATGTGTGACCTCACACTTATCCACATTAAACTCCATCTGCCACATTTTGACCCACTCTCCTAACCTATCTATATCCATTTGTATGGTTCTTATTTCCTCATTGTAATTTACCATCCCACCTATTTTTGTGTCATCTGCAAATTTGGATATAGAGCCTTTTATTCTTGCATCCAAGTCACAAATGTAGATTGTAAATAGCTGTGGTCCGAAGACTAACCCTGTGCCACCTCACGAGTGACATCTTGGCATCCAGAAAAAAAAAAGCCATTGATTCGGACTGTCTGTCTTCTGCTCATCAGCTAGCCAAGCTGATAAATCACCCCTGATCCCATATGATCCAATCTCATGAAGCAACCTTTTATGTGGCACTTTAGCAAATGCCTTCTGGAAGGCCAGATATATTACATCTATCGGATCCCCATTATCTACTTTGCTTGTTACATCACTGATGAAATCTAGCAAATTAGTCAAATATGATTTCTGGCTCATAAAACTATACTATATCTGACAGATAGAGTTTTGACTTTCTAAACGTTCTGATATTGCTTCCTTGATTACTGATTCTAACACCTTCCCAACAACACGTGTTAAACTAACTGGTCTACAATTCCCCACATATTGCCTGTCTCCCTTTTTGAATACAGGTGTTACATTAGCATTTTCCAATCTCCTGGAACTATAAGATCATAAGACATAGGAGGAGAAATTAGATAATTCAGCCCGTTCTGCTCCATCATTCAATCATGGCTGATAAATTTCTCAACTTCATCCTCCCGCTTTTTCCCTGCAAGCTTTGATCCCCTTGCCAATCAAGAACCTATCTATTTCTGCCTTAAATAAACTCAATGCTTCTTTCCCAGATCTAGGGATTTTTGGAATATTGTAACTAATGAATCCACTATCTCAGCCACCACTTCCTTTAGTACCCTTGGATGTAGGCCATCAGACCCAGGGGACTCATCTGCCCTTAATCCTAATAGTTTGCTGTGTAACTTTTCCCTTACATTCTATCCTTTCTAAAGCCTCTCACTTACCCGTTCCAATAGGAATGGTACTACAGTCCTCCAACTGGAAAACTGCCACTTCAGTGTTCCTCCGTTAACTCATTGTTTTCATCTTCCAAGCGACCAGCACTTACCTTCGCGACTCTGTTTCCTTAAGCATACCAACAGAAGCTTTTTGATATTGTGGAATGTGGGAAAAATAGTGTTACTTCTGCAATTCCATTTACAAAGTAAATGATCTCACACCAGTGTGTAATTCTTTTAGCCAAGAGCTGAGTCAAATATGGAAACTATGTGGAGGAAATACATAATTGTTTTTGTATTAGCTAAAATTGTATGCCAGAATGAAACGTGACAGCAAAACAATGGTAGATATTACAGGCAAATAGATAAGATGCTGTGAGGGGAGGAAGTTAAGCTAGATACGCCTGTACAAACAGGGCGGCACGGTGGCACAGTGGTTAGCACTGCTGCCTCACAGCGCCAGAGACCCGGGTTCAATTCCCGACTCAGGCGACTGACTGTGTGGAGTTTGCACGTTCTCCCCGTGTCTGCGTGGGTTTCCTCCGGGTGCTCCGGTTTCCTCCCACAGTCCAAAGATGTGCAGGGTCAGGTGAATTGGCCATGCTAAATTGCCCATAGTGTTAGGTTAAAGGTGTAAATGTAGGGGTAGGGGTATGGGTGGGTTGCGCTTCGGCGGGTCAGTGTGGACTTGTTGGGCCGAAGGGCCTGTTTCCACCCTGTAAGTAATCTAATCTAATCTAAACATGTTTCCCACTTTTAGAGACATAGGAACAAACCCCAATTACAAGGGTCATAAAGATCAGTACGGTAGGGGAAGGCACAGATGGAGGGGGTAGATAATGATGAAGAAAGAATATGCCTAATAATGACCTACAGCGGGATGAGGTCAAACAGCCGTGTGAGGCCATAATAAGCATTTTGTCACAGACAAGGCCGGATAAGGCAAGAGATAAACAGGAGTAATGGGTGCCGGTCTAAGGGAAGTGGAAGATGTAAACAGGGGAGGAGCAATGTAAAACAAAAGAAACCAAATTATATAAATGTTGTGTATTAATTGAATTTGGGGTGTGTATGTCTCTGGACATCACACCCTCTTGCAAGTGTAAAATAAAGGACACTACTGATTCAGATTTTGTCTCGGACTGCAACTACGAAGCGTGTGAGCTTTGTTTCTCACAATTGGGGGCTGTCCGGGATGTTCTTCCATCGCCGAGGGGAGTGGCTGGCCTTGGACACTGGGAAGATGCGTCCCGTTCCCCATTGAGGAGCGGTCTTGTGTCTCGGTTTGGTCCGCTCCCTTGGGCGACTGGTACAGATCCCACAAGAGAGACATCTGAATCAGACAGTGTTAGGAGCTCGATAGAATATACAGCGAAAAGGGGCCAGGCAACTCTGTGCACAGACCAAGGTAAGAAACCTGACTTTTAAGTATTGCCTTGGTGGCCAGGAAAAGGGGTATTTAATCGCTGAGGGACTGGCGAGGGCCCCGCAAAATGGGGGGTAGGCAGAGTAGCTGTCACAGAGTAAAGGAAGAAGAAAATGTCCCTGGTAACATTCATCCTGAAAGTCCGTTGGGGAGGATGTTGCGGGAATGGACAAGCAATACTTGTACAAGGGCAAAAGATAAAAAGAAAATGATTAAATATTGTTGTTTAGTATGGACCAAAGACCCAATCCTTCGTCCGGCTGTCTTCTGGCCAAAGTATGGTTCGGACGAGGATTGGGTCTGTCAGTATTTAGATTTGTATGTGAATAAAAAACAACCTTTTAGTCAAGAGGAGGCGGACTATGCGTCCTGTTGGAAGGGCAGTTTGGGGATGATGGTAGTAAAGACAAAGGATTCCCCCTCTGCCCCACCTAGTCCCTGGGATCCCCTTGGCTGTTTGCCGCCCACCCCCCATACTATAAAATCAGGTTAGGTGAACATGGGGAAGGAGGAGAGACAGACAGATAAGGGCAGGGAACAGATGACTCACAAGAGGACGACGAAGGGGCGCTGGACGGGGATGTTGTTGTTCCTGACCCTCAATCCTCAGCAAAAGAAAGGAAAGCTACAGTAGATGTAGAGGAGGCCTCTGGAGGATCTAAATCAAAGCCTAAGGGGGGAAAGAAAAAAAAAGGAAGAATGTAATGATTTATCCCCTTCGGGAGGTACCAATAGGGGACAAAGAGATTGGGTTTGTAAGTGCCCCCCTCACCAGTGGGGAGGTCAGAACATTTAAAAAGGAAATAAAGGTCCTGGTTGACGGTTGTCTGAACAAATTGATCAATTTTTGGGGCCCAGTCTGTGTACCTGGGCTGAGTTAATGTCTATTTTGAATATTATATTTACTGGGAAGAAAGGGGACTTATACGAGGAGCAGCCATTAAAATATGGGACAGGAAACACCCAATTGGAGATGGGGATGCTGGACAGGGAGAGGTGAAGTTTCGCCTCAGAGACCCCCAGTGGGAAAACCAAAATCCGGAGCATAGAGAAGAAATGAGGGAATTGAAAGCCCTGCTTCTAAAAGGAATAAGAGAGGCAGTTCCGAAGTCACAGAATTTGACTAAAGCCTTTGAAGTTAGACAGGAGAAAGATGAGACTCCCTCAGCTTTCTTGCAAAGATTAAGAGACTCAATGCGGAAATATTCTGGAATGAACCCTGAGGACCCAGTGGCACAGGGTCTTTTGAAAGTACATTTTATGACAAAGGCATGGCCAGACCTACAGAGAAAGATACAGAAGATAGAAGGGTGGAGCGAAAAACCATTAGATGAATTGTTAAGAGAGGCACAGAAAGTGTTTGTAAAGAGAGAGGATGAGAGACAAAAACAGAAGGTGAAAATGATGGTAGCTATGGTTGATGAGGTAGTTAAGAAAAGAATGGAACCAATAGTGAGCAACCGGAGCGGCGGGTGGCAGCATGTAGGACAGAGAGGAAGAGGGAGAGGGAGAGGACAAAGGGGAGCATTTGATAGAGGGTTCGAGCGACAGGGGCAGAGATGGAGGTCTCCACAGGCAGGATGCTATTATTGCGGAAAGATAGGGCATTTTAAGCGGGAGTGTCCTGATCTACAAAGGGAAGAAAGGGCAATTCCGCTTATGAATTTTGATGAAGAATAGGGGTGTCAGGGGTTCCTGCCCTCGGGTGCCCACCAGAAACCCTTAATAAACTTGAAGGTGGGACCCTATAGGGAAGAGGTAGTCTTCCTAGTAGATACGGGGGCAGCACGGTCATCGCTGAATTTTAAACCAAAGAAAGTAGGAATGTCGACACGGTCAGTTACTGTTTCCGGGGTAAAAGGGGAAGGATTTACTGTTCCAGTATTTGAACCTATGATGATAGAAGGTCCTAAGGATACAGTCACAGGGGAACTGTTGTATATCCCTGATATAGGAAGTAACTTTCGAGGGAGAGACTTAATTATCCTCTTAGGACTGGAGATTGGAATTCAGGAAAAAGAATTAGTTGTACAAATGGCAATGTTGAGAGAGGATGTGGAGAGAGAGATAGACCCTATTGTATGGGCTAGAGAAGGGAATCGTGGAAAACTACAGATCCCTCCCCTTCTAATAAATTTAAAAAGGAATGGGGACGTTGTCTGTGAGCGACAATATCCCATTTCCATAGAAGGTAAACGAGGACTGCAGCCAGTAATTGAAGGACTGATTAGAGATGGACTGTTGGAGCCATATATGTCTTCTTATAATACCCCAATTCTACCAGTGCGGAAATCTGATGGAACTTATCGATTGGTGCAGGATTTGAGAACATTAAATCGAATAGTACAGATCAGGCACCCAGTGGTGCCAAACCCCTATACGTTATTAAGTAAAATCCCTCATGACCACAAATGGTTTAATGTGATAGATTTTGGGCTTGTCCCTTGGCGGAGGAAAGTAGGAATTTGTTCGCCTTTGAATGGGAAGACCCCAAGACAGGACGGAAACAGCAATACCAGTGGACTGTGCTCCCCCAGGGGTTTACGGAATCCCCGAGTTTATTTGGACAGATGTTAGAACAAATATTGGAGAAATTTAGCAGCCCCAAGGGGACTACCCTGTTGCAGTATGTAGATGACCTCTTCGTAACAGGAAAAAGAAGAGAAAGAGTAGTAGAAGCCACTAACAAATTATTGAATGTCCTGGGCCAGCAAGGACTGCGAGTATCTAAAAACAAACTACAATATGTGGAGCAAGAAGTGAAATACTTGGGACATTTAGTTAGTGAGGGAAAGCGAAAGATAAGCCCGGAATGGATAGAGGGAATAGTGGGGATGCCACTGCCTAGCACTAAACGGGAGTTACGCAAATTTTTGGGTCTAACGGGATATTGCAGATTGTGGATTGATTCCTATGCTCAGAAGACTAAGAAATTATATCTCAAACTATTAAAGGGGGAACCAAAATGTCTAAGTTGGGATGATGAGGAAAAAGAACTAGTTGAGGAGCTCAAAGAGATCTGATCCATGCCCCCGTGTTAGCCTTACCTTCCTAGATAAACCTTTCCACCTCTTTGCTACTGTAGATAAGGGACTGGCTTTGGGAGTATTAACCCAGAGGTGGGGAGGAATGAAACAGCCAGTAGCATATCTTTCGAAGCTATTGGATCCAGTATCAGGGTGGCCTGAGTGTGTGCAGGCTGTGTCTGCCACTGCACTTTTGGTGGAGGAAAGCAGAAAGCTTACATTTGGGGGAGCCCTAATAGTAAGCACCCCACACCAAGTGAGAACGATTCTAAACCAAAAAGCTGGGCGATGGTTGACAGACTTGCAGATTCTGAAATATGAGACGATATTAATAGAAAAGGATGATCTAGTGTTGGTCACGGACAATTGTTTAAATCCAGCTGCCTTTCTTTGGAAAGGGAAAGAAGACTCTCCTCAGAATCCAGGGCACGACTGCCTTGACATTATAGAATACCAAACTAAGGTCCGCATGGACCTGAGAGATGTTCCACTTCATGCAGGGGCTAGACTTTTTATAGATGGATCATCCCGGGTGACTGAAGGGAAAAGACATAATGGGTATGCAGTCGTAGACGGGTCAAACGGTAGTGTGGTGGAGGCAGGAAGGTTGCCAAATGGGTGGTCAGCTCAGACCTGCGAACTCTATGCATTGGAAAGAGCCCTTAGAGCATTAGAAAATAAAGAGGAAACAGTATACACTGACTCTAAATATGCATTTGGTGTTGTGCACACTTTCAGAAAGATATGGCAGGAAAGAGGACTGATCAATAGCTGGGGAAGGACTTAGTACATGAGGAGTTGATAAAACGGGTCTTGGAATCCCTATTACTCCCCCGAGAGATAGCAGTAGTGCACGTAAATGGTCATCAGAAAGGAAATGAATCAGAGGTTAGGGGAAATAGATTAGCCGATGAAGTGGCTAAGGAAGCAGCCCTGAACCCACAAGAAGTGGTGATTCATTCTCTAATACCTACTGTCCCAGGTCCTAGGGAAGCTCCTATATTTACTGAAAGCGAAGAAAAAGAATTGAGAGATTTAGGGGCTGCAAAAAACAGCACATGGGCATTGGAGGTTACCTGATGGAAGGGAAATGTTAAAGAAAATGATGATGAGAGAGATAATGGCTGTCCTACACCAAGGCAGTCATTGGGGAGTACAAGCAATGTGTGATTTAGTTCTTAGGGAATATGGATGTAAAGGAATATATACAATTGCTAAACAAATATGTGAGGGATGTATAATATGCAGAAAGGTAAATAAGAAGTCTTGAGAAAACAGACCCCGGGAGGAAGAGACCCAGGATTGAGACCCTTCCAGAGTATACAAGTAGGTTATACTGAACTACCCAGAGTAGGAAGACTAAAATATATGCTGGTCATAGTAGATCATCTAACTGGTTGGGTTTTAGATTAGATTAGATTAGATTAATTACAGTGTGGAAACAGGCCCTTCGGCCCAACAAGTCCACACCGCCCCGCCGAAGCGCAACCCACCCATACCCTTACGTTTACCCCTTACCTAACACTACGGGCAATTTAGCATGACCAATTCACCTGACCTGCACATCTTGGGACTGTGGGAGGAAACCGGAGCACCCGGAGGAAACCCACGCAGACACGGGGAGAACGTGCAAACTCCACACAGTTAGTCGCCTGAGGCGGGAATTGAACCCGGGTCTCTGGCGCTGTGAGGCAGCAGTGCTAACCACTGTGCCACCGTGCCGCCCAACTACTGCCCCCTAACTACTGCCACTGCGAGTGGGGTGTCTAAAACAATATTAGAGCACATAATTCCCCAGTATGGGCTAGTGAACCGTATAGATTCCGACCAAGGAACTCATTTTACCTCTAAAGTGTTACAGGGGATAATGAAAGGGTTGGGAATTTCCTGGGAGTTCCATACTCCATGGCACCCACCATCATCGGGAAGGGTTGAGAGAATGAACCAAACACTCAAACGCCAGCTCTCTAAATTGATAATAGAAACCAGACTCCCTTGGACCAAATGTTTACCTATAGCTCTCTTGCGAGTACGAACAGCCCCAAGGAAAGATTTGGGACTATCCCCCTATGAAATCTTATTTGGATTACCTTACTTGGGAACGAATGGAGAATTGCCAATTCCAGAAACTAAAGATTTGTTTTTAAAGAATTATATCCTGGGCTTGTCCTCCTCTTTGTCTTTCCTCAGGAACAGGGTTTATTGGCACAGACCTCCATTCCTTGAATTCACTGTTCATCCCATCCAACCGGGCGACTGGATCTTAGTAAAATCATGGATAGAGACTAAATTGCAGCTGGACTGGGAAGGGCCGTACCAGGCTCTTTTGACTCCCGAAACAGCAATAAGGACGGCGGAGAAAGGCTGGACTCATTACACTCGGATCAAAGGGCCAGTGGACCCTCCAGTTGAGGAAGAAGTCTGGACAGCCGAATCAACGCAAGACCCGCTGAAACTCAGACTAAAGAGACTTTGAGTAACTGATTATACAGTGGCGATGCGAGCGCGGGATTATTTCTGTAAGATTGTATATTAAGTCTTTTTGTGCTCCAGCATGATGTTTAGAATACTGGGAATGCTTAGAGTTATGATGCTAGCCCTCTTAGTCTTGGAATTTTGTCAAATATCATTTTCATATGTATTATTAATGGTTCCTGAGTCTGATAATCCACAAGTAATAGACGCTGATGCATGCAGCTTAGTAAATTGTGGGGATGTAGATAATCAGAGACAGTACCGCAGTTCTGAGATAAGTCCTATGGGGATGGCCTCGGGGATGGTACTTGGTATAATGGTCTCGTCACAGTACACCGGGCCCCCTTCCGACCAGCTCGCGATTGTCCCGATAAAAGTGTAACCCAATATACCTAACAATAAAGAAAACCACATGGCACGAAGCAATTCTCGGGGGGGGGGGCATCTATGAGATACAATTAAATGAAACATTTGGGATAGAAATGAAAGCAAATGGGAAGGATTTCTTGGGCTGTTGTTTTTGAATTAGCGTAGGACAGGGAAAACGGGTAGAACTACTGGGTAATAAGATACAACCTTTCACCGCTCCCGATGACCCTAAAGTAGTAAAAAATTATAGAGGTAAAGGACTTGAAACAGACCATCGAAATAGAAACTGGGTATGGGGATGCAAATGCCTGGGTTGAATGGGTAAAGTATACTGTAAAAAGTCTGAAAAAGAGCAATTGCTATGCATGTGCCTCCGGTAGGCCAGTGGCCCAGGTGGTTCCCTTTCCGCTCGGATGGAAGCGAGATAGGAAGGGCATGAAATGTATGATAGCCCTGTATCAGGATGAGACTACATGGAATGATAGAAATTGTACCTTCCTTGGAGAAGAAACATGCAAAAGTCCCCCCCACATTTTCCGCCGCAGTTGGAAATCACACGTCGTGTGTGCGTAGACGAGGTACAAGTTGGTCGAGAGATTTGGGGGAGCTGAAAGTATGTACAGAGATTAAGAATGTCACTGAAACGGAGAAGGGAGGGAACTACTCAGCACTAAAGGTTCCCCGAGTGGATCTGTGGTGGTACTGTGGAGGCAAAATATTGAGACCCACGCTACCTCCGGATTGGAGAGGGATATGTGTAATTGTACAATTGGCAATTCCATTTACCCTGGCATTTGAGAAGGAAAAGATAGTAGGGAAACAGGGAAGGGGTAAGAGATTACTGTTAGACACTTCTTTCGATGATAGGATTTATCTCGACTTGGTAGGAGTCCCTAGGGGAGTACCTGAATTCAAAGCTCGTAACCAGATTGCAGCAGGCTTTGAGTCAGCTCTCTTTTGGTGGGTAACAATTAATAAAAATGTAGATTGGATAAATTACATTTTCTATAATCAACAGCGATTTATAAATTATACAAGAGATGCGGTTAAAGGAATATCAGAACAGCTTGATGCGACAAGTAGGATGGCATGGGAAAACAGAATGGCCCTTGATATGATTTTAGCAGAAAAAGGGTGTGTGTGTGTGTGATGTTAGGAGGAAGCTGTTGTACCTTTATTCCTAATAACACTGCACCTGATGGTTCAATTTCTTGGGACTTAAGGGGATTGACTACCTTAGCAGAGGAACTGGCTGAGAATTCAGGAGTAGACACATCTCTCACGGGATGGCTTGAATCATGGTTTGGAAAATGGAAGGGGGTGGTGGTTTCTATCTTTACTTCCCTGAAAGTAGTAGTCGGGGTATTGGTGGCCATTGGCTGTTGTATCATACCCTGTATACGAGGGCTCACCAAAAGAGTGATTGAAACAGCCTTGATGAAACAGATGCCCCTAAAAGGGAATCAGGCAGAGGAGCTTTATCAACTAAATAATGAGGGGATGAGTGAGACCAAGATGGATGAAATGTCCGGAACGATGCTTGCGAATTTTGGGGGCGATGCTTAAAAGACAAATTGCAGAAGATAACAAATGGTAATTAAAGAAAAAGGGGAAATTGTGGGATGTGGGAAAAATAGTGTTACTTCTGCAATTCCATTTACAAAGTAAATGAACTCACACCAGTGTGTAATTGTTTTAGCCAAGAGCTGAGTCAACAAGAATGGAAACTATGTGGAGGAAATGCATAATTGTTTTTGTATTAGCTAAAATTGTATGCCAGAATGAAACGTGACAGCAAAACAATGGTAGATATTACAGGCGAATAGATAAGATGCTGTGAGGGAAGGAAGTTAAGCTAGATACGCCTGTACAAACAGTAGTTATAAACATGTTTCCCACTTTTAGAGACATAGGAACAAACCCCAATTACAAGGGTCATAAGGATCAATATGGTAGGGGAAGGCACAGATGGAGGGGGTAGATAATGATGAAGAAAGAATATGCCTAACAATGACTTACAGCGGGATGAGGTCAAACAGCCTTGTGAGGCCATAATAAGCATTTTGTCACAGACAAGGCCGGATAAGGCAAGAGATAAACAGGAGTAATGGGTGCCGGTCTAAGGGAAGTGGGAGATGCAAACAGGGGAAGAGCAATGTAAAACAAAAGAAACCAAATTATATGAATGTTGCGTATTAATTGAATTTGGGGTGTGTATGTCTCTGGACATCACACGCTCTTGCAAGTGTAAAATAAAGGACACTACTGATTCAGATTTTGTCTCGGACTGCAACTATTGAAGTGTGTGTGAGCTTTGTTTCTCACAATATCTTGTGCGAGGTTTCTTTCGTAATTTTTCTAACCTACTTTAATTCATTTGTGAGTATCCCTTTGTTTGTGTTTGAACGTTTTCCAATGGTTGAGCCTTCCAGACGTCTGGAATAGCATTTCGGAACAGGCTGAAAAGTTTAAAAAAAAAACTACGTTAAAACTTGTTGTTTTAAAAAAAAACTACGTTAAAACTCGCTTTTTTTTTAAAAAAAAGAAAACACCTTCACTCAAAACCATCGCCCCGCCCCCAGCGTCTCGGATTGTGTTCGGAGGACAGCGGCGACCGTCCTGCCCCGCCCCCTGGCGTATGCGCCGTGTCGGGCCTGTCGCGGGACGCAGGCGGTGCCACTGAGGGTGGGGGCCGGCGGCACCAGGGGAGAAACCACGGGAAAAGCTGGGCAGCGTGCGTCGAGCGAAAGCGGAGGGGAAACGTTTCGGGTCGAGTCATCCTTCTTCGGGACCGAAACAGATTTCAGAAAACGCCTCGGGGAGGTCACCGGGGGGAGACCGCTCGCTGCAGCCCGCAGCCCCCATCCCCCGGGGGGGGGGGGGGCGGGGAGAGAGGAGACAGGGTAGGATCGGAAACCGCGGGAGGAGGGAGACTGGGGAGTTTATAAACCTCTCGGCCAGGGCTGAGGCCTCGAATAAAACCTCCACGGGCTCAGTGTTTACTTCGCGGGGGGCGGGAGGGGGAAGGCCCTCTCGGGTTGCCCCGGGCAACCGGCCTTCATCTTTGTGAGGGTAAAGCCCATGTTGCCTTGGGGCGGCCATCTTGCTGAGGGGCACCAGCAACTGTCATTTCTGGGAGAGAATTCCAAGCCCGTGGCAATATCAGCCTTGGCCAAGCTGCGTATCCCATACTCTCCAGCGATGTGCAGGTCAGGCTAGTTTGGCTATGCTAAATTACTCATCATGCCCCAAGGGTTTTCTAGTTAGTGTATATTGGCCATGCTAACCTACCCGGAGTGTCCAGGGATATGCAGGTGAGGGTGGAATAGCTATGCTAAATTACCCATAGTGTCCAGGGATATACAGGTAAGGGTAGATAGGCCGTGTCTAATAGATCATCTTGGATCGCTGATTCCTGAGGAAGGGCTTTTGCCCGAAACGTCGATTTCGCTGCTCCTTGGATGCTGCCGGAACTGCTGTGCTCTTCCAGCACCACTCATCCAGAATCTGTGTCTAATAACCCCTGGTGTCCAGGTTGGGGTGGATTGGCCATGCTAAATTGTCCCATTAGTGTCCAGGGATGTTTAGATTAGATTCCCTACAGTGTGAAAACAGGCCATTTCGCCTAACAAGTCCACGTCGATCCTCTCGCTCTCGCTCTTTGTGTCTCTCTCTGTCTGCCTCTCTCTGTCTGCCTCTCTCTGTCTGCCTCTCTCTTTCGCTCTCGCGCTCGCTCGCGCTCTCTTTCTCTCTCGCTCTCTTTCTCGCGCTCTCTCGCTCTCTAACTTTTTTTCTCTTGCACTTTTTAATTCAGGACAAGTTTTTAATGTTTCATTAGTCTGCAATGCAGGAAAATATACAAGTGGAATTTATTTTAACTCTATCCCCAAACACAAGTTTTTCTTCCCAAATTTATATTGATTTATGTTTTCTTCAATTACGTATGTACGTCCTTGGGAACAACAAATTTTACTTATATTCCTATTCGTCTAAGTAACTCAGTCCCTACACGGTTTTCTCTCGGCAATCTGCCTTTAATGAATAAAAGTTACAACTTCTCAGTCATTCCCTTTATAACCAATTTATCATAGGGTCAGTGTCCCATCAGCATTCCATTTCGGAATCTAAACCACCGACCAGTGTCCCATCAGACTTCCGTTTTGGAACTCGAACCACCTTTTGTATAGTCTCTCAGTTTTTCATACCATTACCATATATCGTGATATTTCTTGACCTCTTCCTTCTCGTGCAATAATATAAAATCTGTTTATCACAAAGTCAGTGGCCAGTCAGCATTCCTTTTCAGAATCTGAACCACTGAGCGGTGTCCCGTCAGACTTCTGTTTCGGAACCCGAACCACCTTTTTTTCAATCGTCTCAATTTACACACTACATATAATTCAAAACTTATAGTCTTTAAAACTTTTCTTTCTTAATCATTCCCCTCAACTAAGTCTCCAATTTATGTCTAATTCTAAAACCAGGTCCTTCAGGGAGGGGCGACTGACCCGTCGGGCAAGGAATATCTTTTCCAGGATTGTGTTCCTGACAAGTGAGGCATCCATCACTTACTTGTTGAGCCATTCTGCTGTATGCACGGATATCACCAGGTATTCAAAAGCAAGTCAGATGCTGAGCGAGCACCACAGTGAGTAGCATTATGAATACAATCAATTACCCATAAAGCAAGTTCATCAGACGTATAAATCTGTCCAGCTGGAGTGGTCCATAGTTTAGTAACAGGATTTCAATAATAGCCAGCTTTAGACCACAACTGCCTTTCAGATTCAGAGGCATCCCTCTGTAAGATAACCACATCTTGAATGGTTGGCATTAGTTTATTCAAGGTAGACTTATTCTTGTCAGAGCTTTCAGTCTGGCACATCATTTTAGGCATAATCATTAGATGGTTACAAGCTGCTTGTTTTGCAGCCATATCAGCAGCATTGTTGGCTTTTTGGCTTTTTCCATGAGCAGTACACTTTATAACAGATACCTGTTTTCGGAGCAAGAGCGCTGTTAAAAGGTCTGATACTAACTGTCAGTGTGAAATGGGAGTACCAGATGTTAAGAATCCCCTGTTACTCCAAAGTTGCCCAAAATCATGTACAAGACAAAAGCGTATCGGGAATCCGTATAAATATTAGTGTGGAGTCCTGTCCCTAGAACAAGCAAATGTTCGGCTTGGTGAGCTGAAAAAGGGCTATCAAAGGCAGCTGTCTCTAAGATAGAGCCGTAGTCATCAACTATAGCATAACCTGAAAGGTGAGTTCCTGTGTGGTTGATAAGGGAACTTCTATCAGTGAACATATTGCTATCAGGATTGGAGATTGGCACGTCAGAGAAATCTGGCCAAACGTGGACATCCTCATTAATGAGGAGAAAACAATCATGTTCTGGAGTTAACAATGTTGAAGAAGGATGAGCTAAGAAATCGGCTGGATTGATGGTAGTGCAATTCTTAAAAGTCAGTCGAGGGTAATTCAAAAGATAAATCTCTCAACAGTTTTATCGGGCTGCTGTCAAATGCTGCGTCTGCAAATTACTGAATGTGTACTGTAGATGACGATGTCTTGTTGCAGTGTAAGGTTCTCTGCCGATTGTAAAACTGAGGTAAATGGCAGCTAAAATCTGAGTACAACTGGGATGTCCCAAAGCAACAGGGTCAAGCTTAGTAGAAAAATAGGCATCTGGATGATGTTTATCTCCATGGAGTTGAGTAAGCACTGAGGAGGCGCAGTCATCCAAAATGGTACAGTATAATTGAAAAGGTCTATCGTAAAGAGATCTTCCAAGAGCTGGAGCTTGTGATAAAGCTTGTTTCAGTTCAATAAAAGCTTGCGTTGCTTCTGAGGAAAGGGTGAATGTCCCCTCGTTGGAGGTATATCGGGTCAACTTCTTAATTAGGAGAGTTGCATTGGGAATCCATTGTCTGCAAAAGTTGACCATACCCAGCCATTGGCGCATCTGCCTCACTGTAGTTGGGGCTGGGAAGTTGACAATGGGAGTGACGCAGCTCTCTTCCAGGGATTGTGAATCAGCTGATATAATAAAACCCTGGAACTTGACTTGGCGTAGTGCTATGGAAACTGTGAGGAAACTACACATCCCAAGTACTTCAAGTAATTGAGGAGAAGGACGACATCAGATTGGTTTGCTTCTTCATCAGTGCTGGTTACAAGGAGGTTGTCCACATATTGAACTAATATAGATCCACTTGTTAAGATTACTTAGTGTGGAAGCTTAGACATTTCAATTGTTTCTGTAAGATCTGAGAAAAAAGTGTTGGAGAACGAACGAAGCCCTGGGGTAGTCGAGTCCAAGTTAGCTGCTGTCCATTAAAGGTGAAAGCAGATAAGTACTGGCTGTTCTCCTGAAGGGGCAGTGAGAAAAATTCATGTTGAAGATCAACAACAGCGACATATTTAGCATCCGCAGGTATTGTTGATAAAATATGAGTTGGGTTTGGAATCAAGGCATGAAGTTGAACAATGGCATTGATAACTCTTAAATCTTGTACCATCCTATATTGATTTGGTTTTCCAGGCTTTGGGATAGCCATAATTGGAGTGTACAAGGTGATTGGCATGGGACTATAAAATGCCTTGATAGAGAAAGTCTTCAATTAAAGCAGTAATGCTTGGAAAAGCTTGCTTTTTCAGTGGGTACTGGCGAATGGATAGCAGAATAATATTTGGCTTTAAAGCAACTTGGATGGGTTCACAGTCTGTAAGTCCAACATGAGAGGATGCCTCATTCCATACATCTGGGCTGACTAAATCAAGGACTCTCCCGACTCTCATGATGCTGAAGTGTAGCATTGCAGGAAGCAGGAGTCAAATAATATTGAACAGTCATATCTTCTTGAATCGTCTGCAGCATGTAGCAATGTGTGTCAGCTTTGGTAATCCTAGTAGCACACAAACCCACCAACACTCTCAAACAAAAACTAACAAACTTAAAAGACCCAGTACAAATCATGGACAAAACCAACGTCGTCTCCAAAATTCCATGCAAGGACTGCCACAAACACTACGTAGGACAAACAATAAGAAAGTTAGCCACCAGGATACACGGATACCAGCTAGCCACAAAAAGACACGACCCTCTCTCTCGTAGCCCTACACACGGAGGAAAAAAAACCCACCATTTCGACTGGGACAACACATGTATCCTGGGACAGGCTAAGCAAAGACATGCCAGAGAATTCCTAGAGGCCTGGCACTCCAACCACAACACCATAATCAAACGCATAGATCTAGATACCATCTATCAACCCCTCAGGAAACGAACAGGAAATGACATCACCACAAACCCCAGGAACCCCATTCAGGACAAATATATAAATAGAAAACAGGAGACAATAGCTTCGCTTCACTTGGAGGTCACCACTGATGTTACCTAGCCAGGTAATGAAACATCTGGATATCAAACCTATAGCTCAGCGAGCAAACCTACACCCTAAACCTCAACCTGAGCTACAAACCTTGCAAAAAGCTTTGGTAATTGCACAGTGAACTATAGAGCTAAGTTCTTTAGCATGGTGAGGTGGGTTGACTTTTCGAGTGACGTGAGGTGCTGATAAGTCCCCTTGCTTCCATAGATGAGAAGGTATTTCAACAAAATCTGCCTCTCCTTCTGGACCGGTGACATGGGCCAAAATCTGCACATGCAATTTGGTTCCAACTAAATCTGTCAAGAAATTTTCAAGAATTTTATCTTGGCCTGTTTGATCATAAGCAAGATTAATCTGATCTCCAGAGTTTTGAGGATCAATATCAAGTGCCCACCATTGTGGTTTAGTGGATACATACAATTGACATTCAGATGAGTCAGAATCAAGCTGGACAGCATGCAAGTTTAATTTTAAAGGTGCACAGCAAGTCTCATCCATCAAGTTGCATGATATTTTGTTTGTAATCACAAAACGATGAAACAGGGAATAACCTTGAAAATAAGAGAACTGGTTCAGAAAGTGAAAATTCTTTGCTCGCTCCTTGAAGACCAGACAAACTCTTCTTCCATTTTGAAATTGGCAAGTCCATGTCAGATTTTACAGAAGGCATTGAAGCTCCTGTGTCAATTAGAAAAGGATACCATCTGTTGTTTACTTTAAGGAGGACTGTGGGTTCCTGCTTAGAAGACAGGAAACATAAAAGAAAATGATTTGGTCATTGTGAAAAAGGAGTATTCTGAAAAAAATTGGTGAATTGTCCTTTTTGTTCTTCCTTTGATGTCTTTTTAGGGCAAGCAGTGCCCCAATGGTAAGTACTGCCATAAATAGAGCAGCCTTGAGTCGGGCAGTCACGAACCCAGTGATATTGACTGTTACAATTAAAACAACCACGTGGCGTATTTCTGGGCGGAGGGGGAGGAGACCCTCGGTCACGCCCATGACTGTTGTTTCGGCTAGTTGCAGAGCCTCTATTATTAAGTACAGATGTTTGCTTGGAAGATCCTTCTTGAAGAACAAATTCTGATTTTACACAAACTTGAGGTTTTTCTTCACTTTGTTTCCATAGAACTCTAATAGAATGATGGAGTTGATTAGGAGTGACTTCAACCCATTCCAAGTGATTTGTCTTGACTGCTGTGGCTACAGAGGACAGCAAACAGTTTAATAACATAGTTACACTGAGCATTAACAGCATTGAATTTTCAATCTTGATCTCCAGAATAAGATTCAAAACATTCTATAAAACGTTCCAAAAAATCCTCAGCAGTCTCTTTATTTTTCAAAATATGAGCAAGGTCAATAGGTTTTGCCAATACAACAGATGTAGCAGCTCGAATTTTCTCTTGCCTCTGTTCTTCCTAGACTGTTGCATTGGCAAAATCAGTAAAATTGTCATGATTAATGTGTTCAATAAAATGGGCAGTCAGAGCAGGTAAAAATTTGCTGTAAGAGAGACCAAAGGTCTTTTGCATTTCCATCATAAACCTTAATTGTAGTATTTAAGAAATCGACAAATTCCTGTGGCACCTTGTGGTGGACCAGAGCATTACTGATGATAGGTATAGTTTCATGGGGCTTCCATGGGCAATAAACACGGATATGGACGTTAGGGGCAGCAGCTTGTGGGGTCGGTAGTTCCCTTACAGGGAACATTCTTAATGTGGGTGTCTCACCTTCTGTATCTTCAGAAGAGGAATTTGAAAAAGTTTGATTGCTTACTAAAAGATCTGGACTGCCTTAATCTTTTCTGACTGCGAGTATTATAAGCAATGTGATCTGTATCCTGAAAAGGAAAAGGAGGAACAAGAGACTGTGTAGCTACCGTAGCACGTGTTTTAGGTCGGGGTGTAACTGTGAAGATTGAAAATTCAATGCTGTTAATACTCAGCCTGAGAGTTAGAAGTAGAAGGATCATTTACAAGTCTGAACTGGGAAGACTGAGAAGTGGGCTGTGGGGGAGCGATGGGAAGTTGAGAATTATGTAAACAGCTGTACATTCCAAAGACTGATCAGCCTGTAAGGAGGAGTTTGAAATGGGAGCCGCAAAAAAGGAACACCACTCATCTAAATCAGAATTATCATTGTCTCCCACATTAAAACTAAAGCCAACCATCGAACTGCGCAGTTCTGTTTGTTTACCAGTCACTTGTAATTAATTACATAGTAACGATACCTGCAACCCATTTGAAAAGATGAAAGACTTATTAATCCATGTTTGTTCAATGCATCATTTCAGTGGCTGGACACTGTAATGTGTTTCCATAAATTCTGTGTTTTATGATTTTACTCTCCGCAACCACCTAATGAAGGAGCAGCGCTCCAAATGCTCGTGCTTCCAAATGAACGTGTTGGACTATAACCTGGTGTTATGGCTTTTTTTCTTTTTCTTCTATCCCCACACGACCACCTGATAGCGGAGTGCTTATTTCTCCCCCGCATCCATGTTTGTGTGATTTTTAACTTTGTCCAGGTTGGGGGTGGATTGGCCATGCTTAATTACATAGTGCCAAGGGATGTGCAGGTTAGCTGTATTAGTCAGGGCATAAATATAGAGCATTAGGGGTAGGGGGATGTGTGTGGGTGGGTTACCCTTCGGAAGGTCGGTGTGAACTCCTTGGGTTGAATGGTCTGCTTCCACACTCTGGGAATTCTCTGAAGGGAACGGATTTCTGCAAACTGTGCAAGGCAGCGCAGGTGCAATACTCTGCCGGCCGAGCCTTGCATCTCGCCCTGCCCCTTTCTCCTGCCCCGTCTCCCAACCCTGCCTCTCCTCCGATCCCTTGATGGCGTCACAATGTGGAAGTGGCCCTGTCGGTTTGAGTGAAACGCCTTCCTTCTGGGCAACTCTTCATCCTGGGAGGGGGAGAGAGGGGAGGTGGAATCTGTTTACTTGTAGCAACTGGAATGAATCCAGGGAGGAAGCAGACTCTGCAAACTCAGGTGTCTTAATTACCCGGGTGAGGAGGGATGGAAGGATAGGGTGGGACTGTTTTCCCCATCGCACCAGAGTCTGAGGGGTGACATTACAGACTTTTTAAAAATCATGAGGGGCATGGATAGGGTAAATAGACAAGGTCTTGTCCTTGGGATTGGGGAGTCCAGAACTAGAGGGTAATAGGTTTAGGGTGAGAGCAGAGGGGGGAGATGCAAAAGGGACCTCAGAACCAACTTTTTCACAGAGAGGGTGGTGCATATATGGAATGAACTACCAGAGGAAGTGGAGGCGGCTGGAACAATTACAACAGTTAAGCATCTGTATGGGTGCATGAATATGAAGGGTTCAGACACTTAGGGGCTAAGTGATGGCAAATGTGACTGGAGTCATAGAGATGTGTAGCAAGTCCACCTCGTCCATGCTGACCAGATAGCCAATACAACTTTGTCCCAGTTGCCAGCACCCGGCCCATATAGGGGCCAAGTGATGACAAATGTGACTAGATTAATCTAGGATATCTGGTCGGCTCGGATGAGTTGGGCCAAAGGGTCTGTTTCCATGCTGTATGACTAATCGTATTCGGTGAAAGCAGACGTGTGGTTGTGAAGACTGAACTTTCAGAGCAGCTTTCAAGGACGTTTGCCCTTACTGGGAGTAGAAGAGTTTGACTGAAGTGTGTCGGTGTTCCCCTTCCTGGGGACGTTAACCATTTCGTGTCCGGTTGTTCCTCAAGAATCTGCGTGAGAGGTTCACCCTGAGTTGACACACTTTGTTTTGCTTCTCAAAATCAAACCTGTTCACTCTCAGTAGTATACCTGTGTTGTGAAAGATATTAACTTTCAGGTGGAGTTATCCAAAATTCAGGGAGATGTCAGTCTTGACTATTTCACTTTTCTGCCCCTGTAAGATCCTGAATCAGCACTTCGGGAGCATTACTTAGAGCGGAGTGAGAACAGAGAGGGAGAGAGGAATGGTGCTTTCAATTTTGTGGAATAACAAAAGAAAAGAATATTCTGCAGAAAGTAGAATTGCTGGTTCTGAATTTCTCCCCTGCACTGACAGTGATGACTTTTGCAATCTCTTTTTACAGACTATTTGAAGATTTGAAGACGGAAGTTTTAAAATGAACAGATGAAGGGCTTATGCCCGAAACGTTGACACTGCTGCTCGTAGAATGCTGCCTGACCCGCTGTGCTTTTCCAGCGCCGTATTTTTCGACTGACTCTGCAGCGTCTGCAGTCCTCACTTTGACGTCAATGTCTGACAGTCACTCAAGCCATTGGGATCGCAACAATTTTCAACTATGATTCTGTGAGAAGGAGCAAAGCTTCTTGGCTCCAGTTTGAGTACGGTTTTGTCATCAGTGGGACTGGATGAGAGAGACCCTACTGTTGCAGCGTACTAAGTGTGGAGTGTGTAACAGATATACGGCCTGGAAAGAGGAACTCACAGCAGGGAGGGGCTCCACACGCATTTATGTGCGGCTGAAACTTTGGCCATGCAGAAACCTGAGGAATCCTGCCATTTGGAGAAACCATGGAAATGTGGTGACTGTGGGAAAGGCTTCCGTGTTCCGTCTGCCCTGGAGACTCATTGGCGCAGTCACACCGGGGAGAGGCCATTCTCCTGCCCCATCTGTGGGAAGGCCTTCAGCAATTCCTCCGCCCTGCTGACCCACCGGCGGGTCCACACCGGGGAGAGGCCCTTCAGCTGCCCCATCTGCAGGACGGCCTTCAGCAATTCCTCTGCATTGCTGACCCACAAGCGAGTCCACACCGGGGAGAGACCCTTCATCTGCCCTGTGTGTGGGAAGGCCTTCAGCAATTCCTCTGCCCTCCTGAGACACCAGTGGATCCACACTGGGGAGAGGCCCTTCAGCTGCCCCGTGTGCAGGAAGGCTTTCAGCAATTCCCCCAACCTGCTGAGGCACCAGCAGGTCCACACGAGGGAGAGGCCCTTCAGCTGCCCCGTGTGCAGGAAGGCTTTCAGCAATTCCCCCAACCTGCTGAGGCACCAGCGGGTCCACACAGAAGAGAGGCCCTTCAGCTGTCCTGAGTGCGGGAAGGGCTTTACCCAGGCCTTCGCCCTGCTGACCCACCGGCGGATCCACACTGGGGAGAGGCCCTTCAGCTGCCCAGAGTGTGGGAAGGCCTTCAATAATTCCTCCAATTTGCTGAAGCATCGGCGAGTCCACACCGGCGAGAGGCCCTTCAGCTGCCCCGAGTGTGGGAAGACCTTCAGCAATTCCTCCAACCTGCTGAAGCACCAGCGGGTCCACACGGGGGAGCGGCCCTTCAGCTGCCCCGAGTGTGGGAAGTCCTTCAGCAATACCTCAGCCCTGCGGACCCATCGGCGCGTCCACACGGGGGAAAGGCCCTTCAGCTGCCCTGAGTGTGGGAAGGCCTTCAGCAATTCCTCCGACAGGCAGAAGCACCGGCGGATCCACACAGGGGAGAGGCCCTTCAGCTGCCCCGAGTGTGGAAAGGCCTTCAGCGATTCCTCCACCCTGCTGAGGCATCGGCGGGTCCACACGGGGGAAAGGCCCTTCCGCTGCCCTGAGTGCGGGAAGGCCTTCAGCGATACTTCCTCTCTGCTGAGACACCAGCGGGTCCACACGGGGAAGAGGCTGTTCACCTGCTCTCAATGCGGGAAGGGATTCACCCACTCCTCCCACCTGCGGAGCCACCAGCAAGTTCACACGCCATCGCAGGGGGATTGAAGGAGCGATCACCAAGTGCCATTATTGACTGGACTTTCAACCCGGTTTCTGGGACTTCCGGATTCAAATCCCACCGTCGCAGATGGCGGAATTGGAATTTCGTCAGAAATCGAGTTCAGTGTCTTATGATGAAACCATTTTCGGGGAGTGGGAGTGATCCCCTATCTGATTCACTCACGTCCTTTTTAGGGAAGGACACTGCCGTTGTGGGAAAGGATTCACTCAGTCGTCCCAGCTGCATCCTTTACCTGGTCGAGCCGACACGTGACTCCAGACCCATAGCAGTGTGGTTGACTCTACACTGCCCCCACCTCACACCCCCTGGCAGTAAGGTGTTCGACAAAGTTCCCCATGGGAGACTGGTTAGCAAGGTTAGATCTCATGGGTTAGATCTCATGGAATAAGGAAAAACTAGCCATTTGGATACAGAACTGGCTCGAAGATAGAAGACAGAGGGTGGTGGTGGAGGGTTATTTTTCAGATTAGAGGCCTGTGACCAGTGGTGTGCCACAAGGATCGGTGCTGGGTCCAATACTTTTCCTTATTTATATGAATGAATTGGATGTGAGTTTAAGAGGTATCGTTCGTAAGTTTGCACATGACATCAAAATTGCTTGTGTAGTGGACAGCGAAGAAGGTTACCTATGATTACAACAGGATCTTGGTCAGATGAGCCAATGTGCTGAGGAGTGGCAGATGGAGTTTAATTTAGATAAATGTGAGGTGCTACATTTTGGAAAAGCTAATCTGAGCAGGACTTATACACTTAATGGTCAGGTCCTAGGGAGTGTTGCTGAACAAAGAGACCTCGGAGTGCAGGTTCACAGCGCCTTGAAAGCGGAGTCACACTTTCTGGATCTGGGTGGGTATACGAACAGGAAGGGTTTGGAGGGATATAGGGTGGGTATAGCAAAGGGCTCTTACTTGGCGTAGGGGAGCTCGAAACTAAGGGGCCTTTTTTTTTTAAGGTGAGAGGAGAGAGACTTAACAGGACCCTGAGGGGCAACGTTTTGTCAGAGGATGGTTTGCCTGTGGAATGAGCTTGCTGAGGAAGTGGTAGATGCAAGTACAGTTACAACATTTAAATGCCATTTGGATGGGTAGATGAATAGAAAGGTTTAGAAGGAAATGGGCCAAATGCAGGCAAGTGGGACTAGTTTAGTTTGGGAGTCCTGTTCAGCATGGAGGAGTTGGAAGAAGTGATCTTATTGAAACTAATAGAATTCTGAAAGGGGCTTGGCAGGATAAATGCAGATAAAATGCTCCTTCATGGGCTGGTTGGACCGAAGGGTCTGTTTGCATGCTGTACATCTCTGTAACTCTATGACGTGGAAGCAGAATATTCCGCCCATCTCTTCCACACTAGCCCTCTGAAAAGCATCCCACCCATACCCACCCCCCTTACTCCATATTTCCCATGAGGGAAAAAAATAAATTTCTGGCTGTAACAGCTGCTCCTTTTTTTTTTGAAGTATTTTAGGTGCTGGAGGTGATTTCCTTGAATTGCAGGAGCAGCAATTACTGTTTCATTTGCTGTTGCATTGTTTTGGATGACTAAAGAAATTGAGGGTTTGGTTAAGAAAAAGAAGGAAGCATATGCACAGGATAGATTGAGTGAATCCTTTGAAGAGTATAAAGGAAGTAGGAGTATGCTTAAGAGGGAAATCAGGAGGGCAAAAAGGGGACATGAGATAGCTTTGGCAAATAGAATTAAGGAGAATCCAAAGAGATTTTACAAATACATAAAGGACAAAACAGTACCTAGGAAGAGAATAGGGCCCCTTAAAGATCAGCAAGGTGGCCTTTATGTGGAGCTGCAGAAAATGGGGAGATATAAATGAGTATTTTGCATCAGAATTTTCTGTGGAAAAGGATATGGAAGATATAGATTGTAGGGAGATAGATGGTGACATCTTGCAAAATGTCCATATTACACAGGAGGAAGTGCTGAAGTGCTTGAAACGGGTAAAGGTGGATAAATCCCCAGGACTTGATCAGGCATACCCGAGTGTGGGAAGATAGAGAATTGATTGCTGGGCCTCTTGCTGAGATATTTGTATCATCGATAGTCACAGGTAAGGTGCCAACGTGGTGCCACTGTTTAAGAAGGGTGGTAAGGATAAGCCAGGGAACTGTAGACCAGTGAGCCAGATGTCGGTGGTGGGCAGGTTATTGGAGGGAATCCTGAAGGACTGGATGTACATGTATTTGGAAAGGCAAGGACTGATTAGGGATAGTCAACATGGCTTTGTGCGTGGGAAATAGTGTCTGACAAACTTGATTGAGTTTTTTGAGGAAGTAACAAAGTGGATTGGTGAGGGCAGAGCAGTAGATGTGATCTATATGGCCTTCAGTAAGGTGTTAGACAAGGTTCATCATGGGAGACTGATTAGCAAGGTCAGATCTCACGGAATACAGGGAGAACTATCTATTTGGATACTACTGGCTCGAAGATAGAAGACAGAGGGTGATGGTGGTGGAGAGTTGTTTTTCAGACTGGAGGCCTGTGACCAGCGGAGTGCCACAAGGATTGGTGCTGGGCCCTCTACTTTTTGTCATGTACATAATCGAATTTGGATGCGAGTATAAGAGGTACAGTTTGTAAGTTTGCAGATGACACCAAAATTGGAGGTGTAGTGGACAGCGAAGTGGGTTACCTCAGATTACAACAGGATCTGGACCAGATGGGCCAATGGGCTGAGAAGTGGCAGATGGAGTTTAATTCAGAAAAATGCGAGGTGCTGCATTTTGGGAAAACAAATCTTAGCAGGACTTGTACACTTAATGGTAAAGTCCGAGGGAGTGTTGCTGAACAAAGAGACCTTGGAGTGCAGGTTGATAGCTCCTTGAAAGTGAGTCGCAGATAGATAGGATAGTGAAGAAGGCGTTTGGAATGCTTTCCTTTATTGGTCAAGAGTGTTGTGTACAGGAGTTGGGAGGTCATATTGTAGCTGTACAGGACAGTGGTTAGACCACTGTTGGAATATTGCGTGCAATTCTGGTCTCCTTCCTATTGGAAAGATGTTGTGAAACTTGAAACGGTTCAGAAAAGATTGACAAAGATGTTGCCAGGGTTGGAAGATTTGAGCTACAGGGAGAGGCTGAAGAGGCTGGGATTGTTTTCTCTGGAGCGTCGGAGGCTGAGTGATGACCTTATAGAGGTTTACAAAATTATGAGGGGCATGAATAGAGTAAATAGGCAAAGTCTTTTCCCTGGGGTTGGGGAGTCCAGAACTAGAGGGCATAGGTTTAGGGTGAGAGGTGAAAGGTATAAAAGAGACCTACGGTGCAACTTTTTCACGCAGAGAGTGGTTTTATATGGAATGAGCTGCCAGAGGAAATGGTGGAGGCTGGTACAATTGCAACATTTAAGACTAATTTAGATGAGTATTTGAATCGGAAGGTTTTGGAGGGAAATGGGCCAGGTGCTGGCAGGTGGGACTAGATTGGTTTGGGATATCTGCTCGGCATGGACACCCACTCCAACCTCTCACCCTCACAACGCCACCCCTCTGCTCCAATCCCAACCTCACCATCAAGCCAGCAGATAAAGGGGGCGCAGTTGTAGTCTGGTGCACTGACCTCTACACCGTTGAAGCCAAACGCCAACTCGAGGACACCTCTTCCTACCACCCCCTCGACCATGACCCCACTCCCCATCACCAAACCCTCATCTCCCAGACCATACAGAACCTCATCACCTTAGGAAATCTCCCACCCAGAGCTTCCAACCTCATAGTCCGGGAACCCCGCACTGCCCGGTTCTACCTCCTTCCCAAGATCCACATGCCTGACCACCCTGGCCGACCCATTGTCTCAGCATGCTCCTGCCCCACTGAACTCATCTCTACCTACCTCAACACTGTCCTATCCCCCCTAGTCCAGGAACTCCCCACATAAATTCGGGACACAACCCATGCCCTCCACCCCCTCCAAGACTTCCGTTTCCCCGGCCCCCAACGACTCATCTTCACCATGGATATCCAATCCCTCTACACCTCCATCCAGCCCTAAAGGAGCCTTCCCCATCCATCCAAGTTTTACCTGCACATCCACTAATATCATTTATTGCATCCGTTGCTCCCGATGTGCTTTCCTCTACACTGGAGAGACTGGGCGCCTCCTACCAGAGCGCTTTAGGGAACATCTCCGGGATACCCGCACTAATCAACCCAACTGCCTTGTGGCCCAACATTTCAACTCCTCCTCCACTCTGCTGAGGACGTGGAGGTCCTGGGCCTCCTTCACCGCCACTCCCTCACCATCAGACGCCTGGAGGAAGAACGCCTCATCTTCCACCTCAGAACACTTCAACCCCAGGGCATCAATGTGGACTTCCTAATTTCCCCTTACCCCACCTCACCCCAGTCCCAAACTCTGTACTGTCCCCGTGACTTGTCCTACCTGCCTATCTTCTTTTCCACCTATCCACTCCCCCCACCCCCGACTTATCACCTTCATCCCCTCCCCCACTCACCTATTGTACTCTATGCTACTTTCTACCCATCCCCACCCTCTTCTAGCTTAGGCTGTCCGCCTTTATTCCTGATGAAGGGCTTTTACCCGAAACGTCAATTTTACTGTTCTTCGGACGCTGCCTGAACTGATATGCTCTTCCAGCACCACTAATCCAGAATCTGGTTTCCAGCATCTGCAGTCATTGTTTTTACCTGGTTGGACTGAAGGCTGTGTTTCCATGCTGCACATCGCTGTGACTCTAATCCATCTTAATTTGCATATCCCTGAGCATTATGAGTAATTTAGCACATCAATCCTTAATTCATAAATTACCGTCTCTAGAATGTTATTGAAATGCAGAGCTTTTCTAAGAAGAATGTCAGTCTGACTCAACATTGGGACACAGACAGAATTCACACCTATTGTTACTTCTGGGGTTAATATACGAAAGACGAGAAACCCATTCTAAAAGATGAAAGATTTAATCTAAAATTATTTAAAGTATCACATTTTCATGACACTGGACTCCTTTGCTATACATTCCGTGATCATGATCTTGTTCTCCAAGACTACCCGATGAAGGAACGGCGCTCTGAAAGCTAGTGTTTCCAAATAAACCTGTTGGACAATAACCTAGTGTTGTGTGATTTTTAACTTTGTCCAGGGGAAACACATGAGTTGTGAGACTGGTAACAGTTGTTATTTTTGCTCTGTTCCAAGTGAAATTTATCTTCTGTGCAGGCAGTCTGTGCTTTGTGCGAGATCAGGCACAAAGATAAGCTTTTAAATCCTTACATTCAGCAGCACAAGAAAACTGTAGGTCAGCAATCGTATTTTGAGAGTGGTACTTCCAGCCTTGGTAATCCTTTGGGTCAACAGAGGGGGAGCGAGGATTTCACATCTAAAGAGCAGAAAGAAAAGTTGTTTCGGTTGTTCAGTCAATTGAGTTAGTTCTGCAGTCAGATGAGACTGGATACTGCTTTTAGTGGATCATAATTGAACACTACAAATTGAACATCTCAATATCAAGGAATATTGAAAGGACAAATCGAACTGTAACCTTGAGATATGTCCTTCCATTAATAACGTTGGTTACCCAAATGAAACATTTTTACTGATAGCTCCATAATCATCTTCCTGCTGGATTTTTGTCAGGGCACCAGAGTTTTTCTGGGTGGAGAAATTCTGTATCCTGGGAAGGCAGGGAAATAAAAAACGGTTATTAAAAGCGTTTTAACTGTGGTCCTACAAGCTCTTGTCCATTAAATCTCTTTATTTGCAGAAATAGCCCGTTAATATGTCCCTTTAAAATGCAGATTTCTCCCTTTAGATATGACGATGTTTCATTATATGTCGGAATATCTCTTTACATTGAGCCGTGAGCTTTCACAATTTAGGCAGGGTTTCTCAAAATTTGGCAGTGCCCCCCTACAGGAGAGTTTAGGGTTTTTTGTGAATGAGCAGCTGTAGCGCGAGGTGGCTGTTGCTTGGTGACGGTAAGGCTCCCCTGAGCTGAGGTCACGCGGGGGCGAAGCCGCTCGAGCGGGGAAGCGGCCGTTGGGAAAATGGTGCTGTGCGGCGCGGGGCAGAGTCCCGTCACTGGGCACCGCCGCCTTCCTGGTGCAGCTGCTGTGAAATGGCCACGTCGCCCGGCTGTACAGGAGCCGGTGAGTATTCTGGAGGCGGATGGGGTTCAGGGCCTGCTTGGGAACTCGTCGGCCGCCTGGGTGGTGGAGGCGGCCCCTGTGTCAACTCTGGGGCAACCTGGAAGGTACTGGGCCCGGGAGGTGAAAGGTGAGGCAGGTTGTGGGGGAAGGAATGTGCGGCCAATCCACTCAAATTGACATTTTACACTGACTTGCCATCTGATTTTACTGGTGCTTGTCCTTTTTACCCTCACTGTTTCTTTCAATCCTTGTGCTTTTTCCCCTCACTGTTTTTTTAAAATCCTTGTGCGTTTTACCCCTTTTTAAAAAATCCTTGTGCTTTTTACCCTCACATTTTATAAAATCCTTGTGTGTTTTACCCCTTTTTAAAAAATCCTTGTGCTTTTTACCCTCACTTTTTTTTAAAAACCTGGTGCCTTTTATCCCCACTGCCTTGTTTAAAACCCTTGTACTTTTTGCCCTCAGTGTTTTATCTTTAAAATCCTTGTGCTTTTCACCCTCAGTTTTTTAAAAATCCTTGTGCTTTTTACCCATGGTTCTTTTTAAAATCCTTGTGCTTTATGCCCTCCCTTTTTTAAAAAATCCTATTTTTTTTTATCCTCACTGCTTTGTTTAAAATCTTTGTGCTTTTTGCTCTCACTGTTTTGTTTTTAAAATCCTTGTGCTTTTTACCCTCTTCTTTTAAAATCCTAGTGCTTTTTACCCACAGTTTATTTAAATCCTTGTGCTATTTGCGCTCCGTTTTGTTTTTAAAATACTTGTGCTTTTTAGCTTTTGTTCTTTTAAAATCCTTGTGCTTTTTACCCTCACTTTTTTAAAATCCTTGTGCTTTTTACCCTTTTTTTGAAAAATCATTGTGCTTTTTACCCTCTTTTTAAATCCTTGTGCTTTTTACCCTCTGTTTTTAAATCCTTCTGCTTTTTACCCTCACTGTTTTATTTAACATCCTTGTGCTTTTTACCCTCACTTTTTTAAAATCCTTGTGCTTTTTAACCTTTTTTGAAAAATCTTTATGCTTTTTACCCTCACTGTTGTTTTAAATCTTGTGCTTTTCCCTCTCACTTTTTTTAGAATCCTTGTGCTTTCTACCCTGTTTTTATTTAACATCCTTGTGCTTTTTACCCTCAGTTTTTTAAAACATCCTTGTGCTTTTTACCCACGGTTCTTTTTAAAATCCTAGTGCTTTTTGCCCTCACTGCTTTTTTTTAAAATCCTGCAAAGAAGGTTGATGAGGGCAGAGCAGTAGATGTGATCTATATGGCCTTCAGTAAGGCATTCAACAAGGTTCCCCGCAGGAGACTGGTTAGTAAGGTTAGATTTCATGGAATACAGGGAGACCTAGCCATTTGGATACAGAACTGGCTCAAAGGTAGAAGACAGAGGGTTGTGGTGGAGGGTTGTTTTTCAGACTGGAGGCTTGTGACCAGTGGAGTGCCACAAGGATCGGTCCTGGGCCCTCTACTTCTTGTCATTTACATAAATGATTTGGATGCGAGCATAAGAGGTACAGTTAGTAAGTTCGAGGAGAAAGTGAGGTCTGCAGATGCTGGAGATCAAAGTTGAAACTTTATTGCTGGAACAGCACAGCAGGTCAGGCAGCATCCAGGGAACAGGAGATTCGACGTTTCGGGCACAGGCCCTTCTTCAGGAATGAGCAGAGAGTGTTCAGCAGGAGAAGATAAAAGGTAGGGAGGAGGGACTTGGAGGAGGGGCGTTGGAAATGTGATAGGTGGAAAGAGGTCAAGGTGAGGGTGATAGGTCGGAGTAGGATGGAGGCGGAAAGGTCAAGAAGGAGACTGCAGGTCAGGAAGGCGGTTCCGGGCTGGAGGGATTCGGCTGAGACAAGGTGGGGGGAGGGGGGATGAAGAAACTGGTGAAGTCCAAGTTCATCCCCTGTGGTTGGAGGGTTCCCAGTCGGAAGATAAGACGCTCCTCCTCCGACCGTCGCGTTGTTGTGGTTTGGCGGTGGATGAGTCCAATGACCTGCATATCCTCGGTGGAGTGGGAGGGGGAGTTGAAATGCTGTGCTACAGGGTGGTTGGGTTGGTTCGTCCGGGTGGCCCAGAGGTGCTCTCTGAATCGCTCCGCAAGTAGGCAGCCTGTCTCCCCAATATAGAGGAGGCCACACCGGCTGCAGCGGATGCAGTAGATGATGTGGGTGGAGGTGCAGGTGAATCTGTGGCGGATATGGAAGTTTCCTTTGGGGCCTTGGAGAGAAGTGAGGGGGGAGGTGTGGGTGCAAGTGTTGCACCTCCTGCGGTTGCAAGGGAAGGTGCCGGGAGTGGAGGTTGGGTCGGTGGGGGGTGTGGATCTGACAAGGGAGTCGCGGAGGGAGTGGTCTCTACGGAAAGCTGATAGGGGAGGGGAGGGAAATATATCCTTGGTGCTGGGGTCTGTTTGGAGGTGGCGGAAGTGACGGCGGATGATGCGCTGTACATGGAGATTGGTGGGGTGGTAGGTGAGGACCAGTGGGGTTCTGTCCTGGTGGCGGTTGGAGGGGCGGGGCTCAAGGGCGGAGGAGCGGGAAGTGGAGGAGATGCGGTGGAGGGCACCGTCGACCACGTCGGGGGGGAAATTGCGGTCCTTGAAGAAGGAGGCCATCTGTGTTGTACGTATTTTGAACTGGAAAGAAATTCTTTCCAATCCTCCCACTTTCTCCAAATAAAAGGAGTAGCCATGGGCACCCGCATGGGCCCCAGCTCTGCCTGCCTCTTCGTAGGGTATGTGGAACAATCCATCTTCCGCAACTACACTGGCCCCACCCCCCATCTTTTCCTTTGCTACATTGATGACTGTATCGGCGCTACCTCGTGCTCCCACGAGGAGGTTGAACAGTTCATCCACTACACTAACACCTTCCACCCCGACCTCAAATTCACCTGGACAGTCTCGGACTCCTCCCTCCCCTTCCTAGACCTTTCTGTTTCTATCTCAGGCGACCGAATCAACACGGCCATCTACTACAAACCAACCGACTCCCACAGCTACCTGGACTACACCTCCTCCCATCCTGCCCCCTGTAAAAACGCCATCCCATTCTCCCAATTCCTTCGTCTCCGCCGCATCTGCTCCCAGGAGGACCAGTTCAAAATACGTACAACACAGATGGCCTCCTTCTTCAAGGACCGCAATTTCCCCCCCCGACGTGGTCGACGGTGCCCTCCACCGCATCTCCTCCACTTCCCGCTCCTCCGCCCTTGAGCCCCGCCCCTCCAACCGCCACCAGGACAGAACCCCACTGGTCCTCACCTACCACCCCACCAATCTCCATGTACAGCGCATCATCCGCCGTCACTTCCGCCACCTCCAAACAGACCCCAGCACCAAGGATATATTTCCCTCCCCTCCCCTATCAGCTTTCCGTAGAGACCACTCCCTCCGCGACTCCCTTGTCAGATCCACACCCCCCACCGACCCAACCTCCACTCCCGGCACCTTCCCTTGCAACCGCAGGAGGTGCAACACTTGCACCCACACCTCCCCCCTCACTTCTCTCCAAGGCCCCAAAGGAAACTTCCATATCCGCCACAGATTCACCTGCACCTCCACCCACATCATCTACTGCATCCGCTGCAGCCGGTGTGGCCTCCTCTATATTGGGGAGACAGGCTGCCTACTTGTGGAGCGATTCAGAGAGCACCTCTGGGCCACCCGGACGAACCAACCCAACCACCCTGTAGCACAGCATTTCAACTCCCCCTCCCACTCCACCGAGGATATGCAGGTCATTGGACTCATCCACCGCCAAACCACAACAACGCGACGGTCGGAGGAGGAGCGTCTTATCTTCCGACTGGGAACCCTCCAACCACAGGGGATGAACTTGGACTTCACCAGTTTCTTCATCCCCCCTCCCCCCACCTTGTCTCAGCCGAATCCCTCCAGCCCGGCACCGCCTTCCTGACCTGCAGTCTCCTTCTTGACCTTTCCGCCTCCATCCTACTCCGACCTATCACCCTCACCTTGACCTCTTTCCACCTATCACATTTCCAACGCCCCTCCTCCAAGTCCCTCCTCCCTACCTTTTATCTTCTCCTGCTGAACACTCTCTGCTCATTCCTGAAGAAGGGCCTGTGCCCGAAACGTCGAATCTCCTGTTCCCTGGATGCTGCCTGACCTGCTGTGCTGTTCCAGCAATAAAGTTTCAACAGTTAGTAAGTTTGCAGATGACACCAAAACTGGAGGTGGAGTGGACAACAAAGAGGATTACCTCAGATTACAACAGGATCTGGACCAGATGGGCCAATGGGCTGAGAAGTGGCAGATGGAGTTTAATTCAGATAAATGCGAGGTGCTGCATTTTGGGAAAGCAAATCTTGGCAGGACTTATACACTTAACAGTAAGGTCCTAGGGAGTGTTGCTGAACAAAGAGACCTTGGAGTGCAGGTTGATAGCTCCTTGAAAGTGGAGTCGCAGGTAGATAGGATAGTGAAGAAGGCGTTTGGTATGCTTTCCTTTATTGGTCAGAGTATTGAGTACAGGAGTTGGGAGGTCATGTTGCGGCTGTACAGGGCATTGGCTAGGCCACTGTTGGAATATTGCGTGCAATTCTGGTCTCCTTCCTATCGGAAAGATGTTGTGAAACTTGAATGTGTTCAGAAAAGATTTACAAGGATGTTGCCAGGGTTGGAGGATCTGAGCTACAGGGAGAGGCTGAACAGGTTGGTGCTGTTTTCCCTGGAGCGTCGGAGTCCGAGGGGTGACCTTATAGAGGTTTACAAAATTATGAGGGGCTTGGATAGGATAAATAGACAAAGTCTTTTCCCTGTGGTTGGGGAGTCCAGAACTAGAGGGCATAGTTTTAGGGTGAGAGGGAAAAGATATAAAAGAGACCTAAGGGGCAACGTTTTCACGCAGCGGGTGGTACGTGTATGGAATGAGCTGCCAGAGGATGTTGTGGAGGCTGATACAATTGCAACATTTAAGAGGCATTTGGATGGGTATATGAATAGGAAGGGTTTGGAGGGATATGGCCCGGGCTCTGGCAGCTGGGACTAGATTGGGTTGGGATATCTGCTCGGCATGGACGGGTTGGACCGAAGGGTCTGTTTCCATGCTGTACATCTCTATGACTCTGGTGCTTTATATCCTCACTGCTTTGTTTAAAATCCTTGTGCTTTTTACCTTCACTAGTTTTTAAAATCCTTGTGCATTTTACCCTCACTGTTTTTTAAACATCCTTGTGCTTTTTACCCTCAGTTTATTTTAAATCTTTGTGCTTTTTACCCTCACTGCTCTGTTTAAAGTCCTTGTGTTTTTTGCCCTCACTTTTTAAAAAAATCCCTGTGCTTTTTACCCTCAATGGTTTTTAAAATCCTTGTAGGTTTTAACCTCACTTTTTTTGAAACATCCTTGTGCTTTTTCCCCACGGTTCTTTTTAAAATCCTCGTGCTTTTTGCCCTCGCTGCTTTGTTTTTAAAATCCTTGTGCTTTTTACCCTCACTTTTTAAAAACTCCTTGTGCTTTTTACTCTTTTTTGAAAAGTCCTTGTGCCGTTTGCCCTCAGTGTTTTTAAATCGTGCTTTTTACCCTCAGTGTTTTTAAATCATTGTGCTTTTTACCCTTTTTTGAAAATCCTTGTTCTTTTTACCCTCACTTTTTGAAATCCTTGTGCTTGTAACCTTCACTTTTTAAAAACTCCTTGTGCTTTTTAACCACGGTTCTTTTTAAAATCCTGGTGTTTATTTATCCTCACTGCTTTGTTTAAAATCCTTGTGCTTTTTACCCTCACTGTTTTTAAAAATCCTGGTGCTTTTTATCCTCACTGCTTTGTTTAAAGTCCTTGTGCTTGTTACCCTCGCTTTTTAAAAATGTCCTTGTGCTTTTTACCCTCACTGTTTTTAAAAATCCTGGTGCTTTTTATCCTCACTGCTTTGTTTAAAGTCCTTGTGCTTTTTACCCTCACTGTTTTTAAAAATCCTGGTGCTTTTTATCCTCACTGCTTTGTTTAAAATCCTTGTGCTTTTTACCCTCACTGTTTTTAAAAATCCTGGTGCTTTTTATCCTCACTGCTTTGTTTAAAGTCCTTGTGCTTGTTACCCTCGCTTTTTAAAAATGTCCTTGTGCTTTTTACCCTCACTGTTATTTAACATCCTTGTACTTTTTACCCTCAGATTTAAAAAAAAATCCTTGTGCTTTTTACCCACGGTTCTTTTTAAAATCCTTGTGCGTTTTACCCTCACTTTTTAAAAAAATCCTTGTGCTTTTTGCCCTCACATTTTTAAAAATCGTTGTGCTATTTAACCTTTTTTGAAAAATCCTTATGCTTTATCCCTCACTGTTGTTTTAAATCTTGTGATTTTTACCCTCAATTTTTAAAAAATCTTTGTGCATTTTACCCTTTTTTTGAAAAATCCTTGTGCTCTTTGCCCTCACTGTTTTTCAAATCCTTGTGCGTTTTACCCTCACTGTTTATTAAACATCCTTGTGCCTTTTACCCTCAGTTTATTTTAAATCCTTGTGCTTTTTACCCACAGTTTTTTGTAAAGTCCTTGTGCTGTTTACCCTCACTTCTTTAAAAAATTCTTGTGCTTTTAACCCTTGGTTTTTAAAAAATCCTTGTGTTTTTACCCTCGGTTCTTTTCAAATCCTTCTGCTTTTTACTCTCTCTTTTTAAAAAAAAATCCTTGTGCTTTTTACCCTATTTTGAAAAATCCTTGTGTTTTTTTACCCTCACTGCTTTGTTTAAAGTCCTTGTGCTTTTTACCCTCACTTCTTAAAAAAATCCCTGTGCTTTTGACCCTCAGTGGTTTTTAAAATCCTTGTGCTTTTTACCCTTTTTTTGAAATCCTAGTGCTTGTAACCCTCACTTTTTAATAAATCCTTGTGCTTTTTACCCACGGTCCTTTTTAAAATCCTTGTGCTTTTTACCCTGTTTTTTTTAAAAATCCTTGTGCTTTTTGCCCTCCCTGTTATTTTTAAAATCCTGGTGTTTATTTATCCTCATTGCTTTGTTTAAAATCCTTGTGCTTTTTGCCCTCACTGTTTTGTTTTTAAAATCCTAGTGCTTTTTACCCACACTGTTTATTTAAATCCTAGTGCTTTATACCCACACTGTTTATTTAAATCCTTGTGCTTTTTACCCTATTTTGAAAAATCCTTGTGCTTTTGACCCTCACTTTTTAAAAAATCCTCGTGCTTTTTATCCTCAATGCTTTGTTTAAAGACCTTGTGCTTTTTACCCTCGCTTTTTTAAAATGTCCTTGTGCTTTTTACCCTCACTGTTATTTAACATCCTTGCGCTTTTTACCCTCAGTTTTTAAAAAAAAATCCTTGTGCTTTTAACCTTCGGTTTTTAAAAAATCCTTGTGCATCTTACCCTTTTTAAAAAAATCCTTGTGCTTTTTGCCCTCACTGTTTTTGAAAATCCTTGTGCTTTTTACCCTCGCTGGTTTTTAAAATCCTTGTGCATTTTACCCTCTTTTTTAAAAAAAAATCTTTGTGCTTTTTAGCCTCACTTTATAAAAAGACTTTTGTTGAAACTTTATTGCTGGAACAGCACAGCAGGTCAGGCAGCATCCAGGGAACAGGAGATTCGACGTTTCGGGCACAGGCCCTTCTTCAGGAATGAGCAGAGAGTGTTCAGCAGGAGAAGATAAAAGGTAGGGAGGAGGGACTTGGAGGAGGGGAGTTGGAAATGTGATAGGTGGAAAGAGGTCAAGGTGAGGGTGATAGGTCGGAGTAGGGTGGAGGCGGAGAGGTCAAGAAGAAGACTGCAGGTCAGGAAGGCGGTGCCGGGCTGGAAGGATCCGGCTGAGACAAGGTGGGGGGAGGGGGGATGAAGAAACTGGTGAAGTCCAAGTTCATCCCCTGCGGTTGGAGGGTTCCCAGTCGGAAGATAAGACGCTCCTCCTCCGACCAAAGTTTCAACTTTGATCTCCAGCATCTGCAGACCTCACTTTCTCCAAAAAGACTTTTGTGCTTTTTACCTTTTTAAAAAAAGCCTTGTGCTTTTTACCCTTGGTTCTTTTAAAATCACTGTGCTTTTTATTCTCAGTTTTTTAAACATCCTTGTGCTTTTTACCCTCAGTTTATTTTAAATCCTAGTGCTTTTTACCCTCAGTGTTTTAAAAAATTCTTGCGCTTTTTGCCCACAGTTCTTTGTAAAATCCTCGTGCGTTTTACCTCCATTTTAAAAAAACCTTATGCTTTTTACCCGCACTGTTGTTTTTAATCTTGTGATTTTTACCCTCACTTTTTAAAAAATCCTTGTGCATTTTACCCTCACTGTTTTTTAAAAGTCCTTGTGCCTTTTACCCTTTTTTAAACATCCTTGTTCTTTTTGCCTTTACTGTTTTATTTACAATCCTTGTGGGTTTTACCCTCACTGTTTTTAAAATCCTTGTGCGTTTTACCCTCACTGTTTTTTAAACATCCTTGTGCTTTTTACCCACGGTTGTTTGTAAAATCCTTGTGCTTTTTACCCTCACTGATTTTTAAAATCCTTGTGCTTTTTACCCTCAGTGTTTTTAAATCATTGTGCTTTTTACCCTCATTTTTTTTGAAAATCCTTGTACTTTTTATCCTCACTGATTTGTTTAACATCCTTGTGCTTTTTGTCCTCACTGTTGTTTTCTTTAAATCGTTGTGCTTTTTACCCCACTGTTTTTTAAAAATCCTTGTGCCTTTTACCCTTCTTTTGAAAAATCCTTATGCTTTTTACCCTCAGTTGTTTTTAATCTTGTGATTTTTACCCTCACTTTTTAAAAAATCCTTGTGCGTTTTACCCTCACTGTTTTTTAAAAATCCTTGTGCCTTTTACCCTTTTTAAAAAAATCCTTGTTCTTTTTGCCTTTCCTGTTTTGTTTACAATCGTTGTGCTTTTTACCCTCACTGTTTTATTTACAATCCTTGTGCTTTTTACCCTCACATTTTTAAAGTCCTTGTGCTTTTTACCCTCACTTTTAAAAAAAAAATTCCTTGTGCTTTTTACCCACAGTTCTTTTAAAATCCTAGTGTTTTTTACCCACACTGTTTATTTCAATCCTTGTGCTTTTTGTCCTCAATTTTTGAAATCCTTGTGCTTGTAACCCTCACTTTTTAAAAAATCCTTGTGCTTTTTACCCACTGTTCTTTTTAAAATCCTTGTGCTTTTTACCCTCACTGTTTTATTTAACATCCTTGTGCTTTTTACCCTCACTTTTTTAAAATCCTTATGCTTTTTAACCTTTTTTGAAAAATCTTTATGCTTTTTACCCTTACTTTTGTTTTAAATCTTGTGCTTTTCCCCCTCACTGTTTTTTTAGAATCCTTGTGCTTTCTACCGTTTTTATTTAACATCCTTGTGCTTTTTACCCTCTGTTTTTTAAAACATCCTTGTGCTTTTTACCCTCACTTTTTTTTAAAATCCTGCAAAGAAGATTGATGAGGGCAAAGCAGTAGATGTGATCTATATGGACTTCAGTAAGGCGTTCGACAAGGTTCTCCATGGGAGACTGGTTAGCAAGGTTAGATCTCAAGGAATACAGGGAGAACTGGCCATTTGGATACAGAACTGGCTCAAAGGTAGAAGACAGAGGATGGTGGTGGAGGGTTGTTTTTCAGACTGGAGACCTGTGACCAGTGGAGTGCCACAAGGATCGGTGCTGGGCCTTCTACTTCTTGTCATTTACATAAATGATTTGGATGCGAGCATAAGAGGTACTGTTAGTAAGTTTGCAGATGACACCAAAACTGGCGGTGTAGTGGACAGCGAAGAGGGTTACCTCCGATTACAACAGGATCTGGACCAGATGGGCCAATGAGCTGAGAAGTGGCAGATGGAGTTTAATTCAGATAAATGCGAGGTGCTGTATTTTGGGAAAGCAAATCTTAGCAGGACTTATACACTTAATGGTAAGGTCCTAGGGAGTGTTGCTGAACAAAGAGACCTTGGAGTGCAGGTTGATAGCTCCTTGAAAGTGGAGTCGCAGGTATATAGGATAGTGAAGAAGGCATTTGGTATGCTTTCCTTTATTGGTCAGAGTATTGAGTACAGGAGTTGGGAGGTCATGTTGCGGCTGTACAGGACATTGGCTAGGCCACTGTTGGAATATTGCGTGCAATTCTGGTCTCCTTCCTATCGGAAAGATGTTGTGAAACTTGAAAGTGTTCAGAAAAGATTTACAAGGATATTGCCAGGGTTGGAGGATCTGAGCTACAGGGAGAGGCTGAACAGGTTGGGGCTGTTTTCCCTGGAGCGTTGGAGGCTGAGGGGTGACCTTATAGAGGTTTATAAAATTATGAGGGGCTTGGATAGAATAAATAGACAAAGTCTTTTCCCTGGGGTCGGGGAGTCCAGAACTAGAAGGTATAGGTGTAGGGTGAGAGGGGAAAGATATAAAAGAGACCTAAGGGGAAGCTATTTTACGCAGAGGGTGGTACGTGTATGGAATGAGCTGCCAGAAGATGTGGTGGAGGCTGATACAATTGCAACATTTAAGAGGCATTTGGATGGGTATATGAATAGGGAAGGGTTTGGAGGGATATGGGCCGCGTGCTGGCAGGTGGGACTAGATTGGGTTGGGATATCTGGTCAGCATGGACGGGTTGGACCGAAGGGTCTGTTTCCATGTTGTACATCTCTATGGTGCTTTCTATCCTCACTGCTTTGTTTAAAATCCTCGTGCGTTTTACCCTCAGTTTATTTTAAATTCTTGTGCTTTTTACCCTCAGTTTTTTAAACAATCCTTGTGCTTTTTGCCCAGTGTTTTGTAAAATCCTTGTACTTTTTATCCATGGTTCTTTGTAAAATCGTTGTGCTTTTTACCCTCACTGTTTTATGCAAAATCCTTGTGCTTTTTACCCTCACTGTGTTTGAAAAATCCTTGTGCTTTTAATCCTCGGTTTTTAAAAAAATCTTGTGCTTTTTCCCCTTTATTTAAAAGAATCCTTGTGTTTTTTACCCTCGGTTCTTTTAAAATCCTTCTGCTTTTCACCCTCACTTTTTAAAAAAAATCCTTGTGCTTTTTACCCTATTTAGAAAAATCCCTGTGCTTTTTGCCCTCACTGTTTTGTTTAAAATCCTTGTGCTTTTTGACCTCTCCTTTTTAAAAATTCTGTTCCTTTTACCCATTTTTTGAAAAATCCTTGTGCTTTTTACCCTTACTTTCTTTTAAAATAACTGTGTTTTTACTCTGTTTTTTAAACATCCTTGTGCTTTTTACCCTCAGTTTATTTTAAATCCTTGTGCTTTTTACCCTCAGTGTTTTAAAAAATCCTTGCGCTTTTTGCCCACAGTTCTTTGTAAAATCCTTGCGCTTTTTACCCTTTTTTGAAAAATCCTTGTGCTTTTTGCCCTGACTGTTTTTAAAAAATCTTTGTGCTTTTTCCATCACTTTTTTAAAAAATCGTTGTGCTTTTTAACCTGTTTTGAAAAATCCTTATGCTTTTTACCCTCACTGTTGTTTTAAATATTGTGATTTTTACCCTCACTTTTTTAAAAATCCTTGTGCTTTTTACCCTCCGTTTTTAAAAAAATCCTTGTGCTTTTACCCTCACTTTTTAAAAAAATCCTTGTGCTTTTAACCCCTTTTTTTGAAAAATCCTTGTGCTCTTTGCCCTCACTGTTCTTAAAATCCTTGTGCTTTTTACCCTCAGTGTTTTTAAATCATTGTGCTTTTTAACCCCCTTTTTTTTTTGAAAATCCTTGTGCTTTTTACCCTCACTTTTTAAAAAATCCTTGTGCTTTTTACCCACGATTCTTTTTAAAATCCTTGTGCTTTTTACCCTGTTATTTTTAAAATCCTGGTGTTTATTCATCCTCACTGCTTTGTTTAAAATCCTTGTGCTTTTTGCCCTCACGGTTTTGTTTTTAAAATCCTAGTGCTTTTTACCCACACTGTTTATTTAAATCCTAGTGCTTTTTACCCTCCGTTTTTTAAAAAATCCTTGTGCTTTTTACCCTTTTTTAAAAAAATCCTTGTGCTTTTTGCCCTCACTGTGTTGTTTACAATCTTTGTGCGTTTTACCCTCACTTTTTTTGAAACATCCTTGTGTCTTTTACCCTTGGTTCTTTTAAAATCCTTCTGCTTTTTACCCTGTTTTTAAAAAACCCTTGTGCTTTTTACCCTCACTGTTTTATTTAAAATCCTTGTGCTTTTTACCCTTGTTTGAAAAATCCTTGTGCTTTTTACCCTCACTGTTTTTAAAAAATCCTTGTGCTTTTTGCCCTCACTTTTTGAAATGCTTGTTCTTCTAACCCCTCTTTAAAAATCCTTGTGCTTTTTGCCCTCACTGTTTTTTAAAAAAACCTTGTGCTTTTTACCGTCACTTTTTGAAATGCTTGTGCTTCTAACCCTCACTTTAAAAATCCTTGTGCTTTTTGCCCTCACTTTTTTTTTAAAAATCCTTGTGCTTTTTACCGTCACTGTTTATTTAAAATCCTTGTGCTTTTTACCCTTTTTTAAAAAAGCCTTGTGCTTTCTACCCTCACTTTTCGTTTCAAGATCCTAGTGCTTTTTGCGCTTTCTGTCGCTTGTGCGATTGCTTAGGCTGGTGTGTAAATACTAGTGAAGGAGATTATGCACAAGCATGAATATGTTCCTCAGTCACTGAAGGGGCAGGACCTGTTGAAAGTCTTTTGTCAAGCATGCTACTAAACCTTGCTAACCTGGATATACAGTATTTTATTATTTGTCAAAGTATGTTTCTTATTATTTAGAGTCATAATGTTGTTCAGACCCTTTGGTCCAACCCGTCCATGCTGACCAGATATCCGAAATTAATGTTGAGAGTGTAGTGCTGGAAAAACACAGCAGCTCAGGCAGCATCCGAGGAGCAGGAGAATCGACGTTTTGGGCATACGCCCTTCATCAGGCAGACTTATGCCCAAACTATCAATTCTCCTGCTCCTCGGATGCTGCCTGACCTGCTGTGCTTTTCCAGCACACTCAACTCTGATCTCCAGCATCTGCAGTCCTCACTTTCTCCTAGCTATCCTAAATTTATCTAGTCCCATTTGCCAGCACTTGGCACATATCCCTCTAAACCCTTCCTATTCATATACCCATCCAGATGCCTTTTAAATGTTGTAATTGCACCAGCCTCCACCACTTCCTCTGGCAGCTCCTTCCATACACTCACCACACACTGCGTGGAAACGTTGCCCCTTAGGTTTAGATTGAGAGCAGAAAGATATAGAAAGTACCTATGTTCTGAGCTTCACCCCTACACTGGGGTAAAAAATAAAAAAGTTGAGCAACGAGAAGAAATGCGAAAGCAATAATATGTCAAGCCATGTGGGGAAAAAAACTGTGGCTCCACCCTTTTTTCTCCTCTTGGCATTTGAACACTTTCTCTGTCAATAACACTAACATCACAACAGAGCATATTGCATACGCTCCTTGGTGTCAACAAGCAGGGCACATGTTCGCTGGTGTCCCCAAAACATTGGGCATGTTCCTTGATGTCAGCAGAAAAGACGCGAGATCTTCTTTTGAAGGACCATTAAGGTCTGTCTGGAGGACTGCAAGGAGACTTGTCCTCCTGCCAATCAGAGCTCCCCTACTGTCTGAAAGTGGAAGGTGGACCATGAGCTTCAGAAGTTGTTGTTGCTCCCCTCTCTCAGAATTAAGGTTGAGCTTCAGCCCAGATTGCAACTTCCTTCTTCTGTCTAACGTCTGTGAGTACAACACCCTCTTTTCTCACCCCCTTTTCTATTTACTTTTCATTCTAGGGTTCAATTGTTGACTTGCAGAACCGAATGGAGATGGAGCAAATCCTGGGAGGGGGCAGACTCGGGAACTGTTGGTCCAGGTCTGTGTCTCAATTGGCAAAATAGACCAGCAGGAGGTGGAAGAACGCAGCAAGCCAGGCAGCATCAGGAGGTGGAGAAGTCGATGTTATGGGTGTAGGGAGAACTGCAGACCTGGGGACAGGGTGGTGAAGTGGGGATAGGTGGAGACAGGGAGAGGGTACAGCCTGGTTGGTCAATGGGTGTAAGGAACCTGGTTGATGGCAAGGAGGAGTGGAAGGGGAGGTTATTTGAAATTGGAAAACGCAATGTTGAGTACTTCGGGCTGTTGGCTGCCCGGAAGATGAGGTGTATTCCTTCGATTTGCGGTTGTGGCAATGGAGGAGGCCTAGGATGGTCATGTCAGTAAGGGAGTGGGAAGGGGAATTAAAATGGGTGGTGACTGTTCCCCAAGTTTACGCTCAATCTCCCCAATGTAGAAAGGACCACAATTGGCAAACACATGGCAAATACAGTCCCACACTGAGAGGCTTAAAGCTTTTGCTGTGGGGGGAAAAAAAGCAGAAAGGAGGTGCATTGTTTAAATGGTGATGTGGAGAAAGTGAGGACTGCAGATGCTGGAGATCGGAGCTGAAATGTGTGGTTCTGGAAAAGCACAGCAGATCAGGCAGCATCCGAGTGGCAGGAAAATCTGTGTTTTGGGTATAAGGCTTATGCCCGAAATATCGATTTTCCTGCTCCTCGGATGCTGCCTGACCTGCTTTGCTTTTCCAACACCACACTTTTCACCTCTGATCTCCAGCATTCTCAGCCCTCACTTTCTTCCAGTGAAAAAGTCTCAGCCTATCCACCTCGATGGAGGTAGTTTCATATCCGCTTATGATCTGTTCAATGCTGGTCCAGGCTTGAAAGACCAAATGGCATACTTCTGCTCTCAATTCTGACACTGTGTCCAGGACATCAACAGACCGTAAGACATATGAGCAGAAATTATGCCACTCTGTGCATCAGCTCTGATCCATCATTTAATCATGGCTGATGAGTTTCTCATCCCCATTCTTCCACTTTCTCCCCATAACCCTCAATCCCCTTGATACTCAAGAACAGATCTGTCTCAGTCTTAAATGTCCTCAGTAACTTGTCCTCCACAGCCTTCTGTGGCAATGAATTCCATAGATTCACCACTCTCTGAAGACGTTTCTCCTGAGATCCGTTCTAAAGGTCTTCCCTTTACTCTAAGGCTGTGTCCTTGGGTCCTAGTCTCTCCTATCAATGGAAGCATCTTCCCAATGTCCACTCTGTCCAGGCCGTTCAGTATTTTGCATGTTTCAATTAGATCTCCATGAGTGTGGGCCTGTTAATCAGCATGAACCAGATCCTTCAGGATGAGTACAGCAGGAGTTAGGTTCAGCAAAGTGAGAATGGAGGGAAAGTGTGTGGGATGGAGATTTTCAGCTGTTTGGGAATGAGGAAGGAGAGTTTGATGTAAAATAGAATTGATTGGGCAGATGTGCCGAGGAGTGGGAGTTGGGGTTTAATTTAGGCAAATGTGAGGTGTTGCATTTCGGTCAAGCAATCCAGACAGGACTGACTCAGTTAAGGGGAATGTTGCTGAACAAAGAGACCTTGGAGTGCTAGTTCAGAGTTCCTTGAAAGCAGAGTCTCAGGAAGATAGGATAGTGAATAAAGCGTTGGTATGCTTTCCTTTTATTGGTCAAAGCATTGAGTATATGAGTTGGGATGTCATGTTGCAGCTGTACAGGGTATTGGTTAGGCCACTTTGGAATACTGCATTCAGTTCTGGTCTCCTTGCTATTCGAAAGATGTTGTGAAACTTTGAAAGGAGTTGGAAATGATTTACAAGGCTCAAAGTTTGTGAGAAGATTTGTAACTCGGATGCTCGTTGTTGTGGTTCTGTTCGCCGAGCTGGGAATTTGTGTTGCAGATGTTTCGTCCCCTGTCTAGGTGACATCCTCAGTGCTTGGGAGCCTCCTGTGAAGCGCTTCTGTGATCTTTCCTCCGGCATTTGTAGTGGTTTGTAGTGGACCCAATATACCGACCACTGCAACGGACAGCTGGAACTGACAACCGGAAGCAGCGGATTCAAACCACTACAAATGCCGAAGGAAAGATCACAGAAGCGCTTCACAGGAGGCTCCCAAGCACTGAGGATGTCACCTAGACAGGGGACGAAACGTCTGCAACACAAATTCCCAGCTCGGCGAACAGAACCACAACGATTTACAAGGCTGTTGCCAGAGTTGGAGTGTTTGAACTACAGGGATGTTTTCGCTGGAGCATGAGAGGCTGAAGGGTGGACTGATGGATCATCAGAGGTTGAGGGGTAACCCAATGAACGTTCATAACTGGCATGGATTGGGTGAATACCCAAGGTCTTTTCCCAGGGTACGGGAGTCCAAACCTAGACAGCATATGTTTGAGGTGAGAGGGGAATGATATACGTGGGATCTGTGGGGCATGTAATGAACGAGCTGCCAGAAAAAGTGGAGGCTGGTACAATGGCACCGTTTAAAAGGGAACTGGATGGGTATATGAATAGGAAGGATGGATATGGACCGCATGCAGGCAAATGAGACTAGATTAATTTAGGATATCTGGTTGGCACAAATGAGTTGGGCTGAAGGGTCTGGTTCCATGTTGTATGACTCTAATGTCTTCGGTGAAAGCAAAAGTCTAGTTGTGAAGACTGGGCTTTCAGAGCAGCTTTCAAGAATGTTTTTCCCTTACTGGGAGCCAAAGAGTTTGACTGAAGTGTGTCAGTGTTAATGCCTTGATGTCTCATTTTGCTTCTCCCTTCCTGGGGATGTTAACCATGTCATGTCTGGTTGTTCCTCAAGAAGCTGCGTGGCAGGTTCACCCTGAACTGACACTTGTTTTTGTTTTCCAGAATCATACCTGCTCACTCAGCAGTATCCCACTGTTGTGCAAAATATTAACTTAAAGGTGAAGTTCTCCAAAATTCAGTAAATTGTCCGACTTGATGTTTTTGCTTTTCTGCCTCTGCCTCTGTAAGATCCTGAATCTGCACCTTCAGGAGAATTAGTTAGAGCCGAGTGAGAACAGAGGGGGAGCAAGAGTGATGTGTTCAATACTGGTGCAGGCTCAAAAGACCAAATGGCTGACTCCTGCTCCCAGTTCTGTCACTCTGTGTCCAGGACAGCAAGAGACCATAAGACAGAGGAGCAGAAATTTGGCCATTCAGCCCATTGGGTCTACTCCCCCATTCAAGCTTGGCTGATAAGTTGCTTCACCCCATTCTCATGCTTTTTCCCCATTACCGTTGATCCTTTTGTTACTTAAGAACCTATATGTCTCACTCTTAAATATAATCAATTACTTGGCCTCCACTTTCTCCCCGTAACTCTTAATCTCCTTGATACTCAAGAACCGATCTCTCTGTCTTAGTGGCTTATCCTCCGCAGCCTTCTATGGCAGTGAATTTCATAGATTCACCACTCTCTGGCTGAAGAAGTTTCTCCTTATCTCCATTCTGAACTGTTTTCCCTTTACTCTTAAGGCTGTGCCATCGGGTTCTCGTCTCTTCTACCAATGGAAACATCTTCCCAATGTCCACTCTGACCAGGCTGTTCAGAAACATTCTGTATGTTTCAGTTAGATCCCCTTAAATGTGGGCCTAGTCTTCGGCATGATTGAGACCCTTTAGGATGAGGTTCAGCAAAGTGAAAATGGTGGGAGCGTGTGGGCTGGAGATTTTCAGGAATAAGAGGAAAGAGTTTGCTGTGAATTAGAATTGATCGGATAGGCCAATGGGCCGAGGAGTGGCAGTTGGAGTTTAATTTTAGAGAAATGTGAGGGGTTGCATTTGGAAAGGCAAATTGGGGCAGGACGTGTACACTTACTGGTCAGGTCCTAGGAGTGTTCCTGAACCAAGAGACCAGGAAGTGTAGGTTCATAGTTCCTTGAAAGTGGAGTCACAAGTAGAGATGGTAGTGAAGAAAGCGTTTGGTATGCTTTCTTTTATTGGTCAGTGGATTGAGTATAGGAGTTGGGAGGTCATGTTGAGACAGTACAGGAAGCCACTTTTGGGATACTGCATTTAGTTCTGGTCTCTCTATTATAGGAAAGATGTTGTGAAACTTTGAAAGGGTTCTGAAAAGATTTGCAAGGCTGTTGCCAGAGTTGGTGAGTTTGAGCTACAGGAAGAGGCCGAATAGACCAGAGATGTTTTCCCTGGAGCATTGGAGGCTGAAGTGACCTTAGAGGTTTACAAGGGGCATGGATAGGGTGAATAGCCAAGGTTTGTTCCCAGGGTAAGGGAGTCCAGAACAAGAGGGGCATAGGTTTAAGGTGAGTGGGGAAAGGGACCTGAAGGGCAACGTTTTCACACAGAGGGTGGTACATATATGGAACAAACTACCAGAGGAAGTGAAGGAGGCTGGTACCATTACAACATTTAAAAGGCATCTGGCTGAGTACATGAATAGGAAGGGTTTAGAGGGATGTGGTCCAAATGCTAGCAAATGAGAAGATTAATTTGGGATATTTGGTTGGTACAGACGAGTTGGACCAAAGGGTTCGTTTCCATGCTGTATGACTCTATAATCGTCTTCGGTGAAAGCAGAAATATGGTTATGAAGAATGGACTTTCAGAGCAGCTTTCAAAGAGCCTTTGCCCTTACTGGGAGTAGAAGTAGTTGCAGTAAAATCTTTCATTTGTGAGACAGCAATTAAGTGAGTACATCCGGGATTTTGGTGGAAAGTGGGAATTAATTATACTGTGGGAATGTAGCCCTACCCTATCCACTCATTTCTGCTGGTGGATGAGACCAGGCCTCAAGATTAGGGGGAGTAGGTTCAGGACAGAGATGAGGAGGAACCACAATTCCCAGAGAGTAGTGAACCTATGGAATTCTCTGCCCAAGGAAGCAGTAGAGGCAGCTTCATTAAGTATATTGAAGATACAGTTGGATGGGTTTTGCATGGTAAGAGTATTAAGGGTAGTTGGGACAATGCAAGGAGGAGGAGCTGAGACAATGGATAGATCAGCCATGATCTTAATGAATGGTGGAGCAGGCTGGATGAGCCAAATGGCATACTCCTGTGTCTATTACTATTACCCTGCATTTCTCATGGTTCACCACGGCATGTTGGATCTGGCAGTGGATGAGTTGAGCATCGTACTCTGTTCTTATGAGGGCATCCCTGACTTCCAAGTGCCTGTCATGTTCCTTCTCATCTGAACAGATCCTGTGTATGCATAGAGTGTGTTCATAGGGGATGGCTATTTTAATATGTTTTGGGTGGAAGCTGGCGAACTGTAGCATAGTGAGGTTATCCGTGGGTTTGCAGTTGCGTGAGGTGCTGAGGTGCTACCCGTTCTTGGAGATGCTGTGTCCAAGAATGAGACAGTAGAGATAGTCCATGATGAGTTTGATGGGATGAAACTTGTTGATATCCCTGTGTACCTTTTTCAGTGACTCCTCTCCACAGGTCCAGAAAAATAAATTGTCGTCAATGTACTTGGTGTATAGTGTCAGTTGGAGGTCCTGCGTAGAGAACAAGTCTTGTTTGAACCTCTGCATGAATATGTTGGCATGCAAATTTGTTCCCTATGACTGTTCCATGTGTCTGGATAAATAACTGATTGTCAAAGGTGAAGAGGTTGCGATCGAGGATAAAGCAGATGAGTTGTAGGATGGTTCTCCGAGATTGGCAGTTGTTGGTGTTGAGTAATGAGGCTGTTGCCATGATGCCATCATTTGTGGGGGATGCTGGTGTAGAGTGCTGAAACGAACATTGTGACGAGGAATGTTCCGGTTTGACTGGTCCGTGGTGCTGAGTTTCTGTAAGAAATCTGTAGTGTCGCAACAGAAGCTGGGGGTTCCCTGTATAATGGGTTTCAAGATGCCTTCAATGTAGCTGGAGAGGTTCTCACACAGAGTCCCATTGCCAGGGATGTGCAAGTTAGGATGGATTAGCCCTGGGAAATAGAGTAAGGGAGGGTGGCTCTTCAGAGGGCCAGAGTGAAATGGATGGGCCGAATAGCTTGCTTCCACATTGTCAGGATTCTAAGACTCCCCCCAACAAAGGAACATTTTATCTGCATCTACCCTGTCATGCCCCTTTCAGAATTCCACTGGTTTCAATCAGGTCACTTCTGGTTCATAGAGGTATACAGCACAGAGACAGACCCTTCACTCCAACTAGTCCTTGCCGGCCAGGATTCCCAAACTAAACTAGTCCCACTTGCCTGCATTTGGCCCATATCCCTCTAAACCTTTCTATTCATGTCCCCATCCAAATGTTGTATCTGCATCTACCACATCTTCAGCAAGGAACATTGGGAGGTTTAGAGAAACCACCTTCACATGAACAGTTCCAACAGTGAGAAATTTCAGCCCTAAAGTTAGATTGGAGAAGGCTGAGACAAGATTTAAATGAAGTTTTGAAAATCACGAGGGGTCTACCCAGAACAGACAAACTGTTCACCATCGTGAAAGAATTGAGAATAAGTATGCAGATTTCAAATACATGACAAGGAAGAAAATGGGATGAGAGGAAGAAATTTCTCAGTGAGTAAATAGGTCTGGAATGCATTGCATGGAACAGTAGTTTAAGCAGGTTCAAATAAGGGCATTGGATAATTATTTGATTACAAGCAATGTACAAGCTTCCAAGGAAAATGGTACCAGGTCAGAAAGGTCATTCAGAGAACTGAAGGACACAATGAGCTGAATGGCCTGCTTCTGTGCTTTAGTAATTCAATGGTTCATAATTGCTCATCGGATCTCAGTCAGTTATGAACATCAGGCTAGCATCTGCTATTTTGTACGGTCAGTCAGGGAGAATCGGGTCAGATCAATGTTTTATAATGATTTATGATTGGGATGAGGACCCCAGGTATTCACAATATATGCCAATGATTTAGATGAGAGAACGAATTGGAATATTTCCAATGTGCAGACGACACAAAGCTGGGTGGTAGGGTGAGCTGTGAGGAGGATACAATGTTATTTGGACAAGCTGAGTGAGTGGGCAAATGTATGATAGGTGCAGTTTAGTGTGGGTCAATGTGAGGTGATCCACTTTGGTAGCAAAAATAGAAAGGCAGATGATTTGAATAATAAATTTGTAACCTCTGAGATGGGAATGTTCACCAAGAACTCATTCAAGATGGAGAACGGGAAAGCATTGTGGCTGGAAGAGCTGCTGTGTCTTTGAGGTATTTTGGATGTATGAGGTGATTTCCTCTAATTCCAGGAACAGCAATTACTGCTGTTTATATGCTGTTGAATTGTTTTGAAACTTTGGGGGAGAAAAAATTTAAAACAATGACACTTTTAAAAGGGAGCAAGGCAGACAAAGACAGCAAGCACAAAGCCAGTGAGGGAGAGAGAGAAAGAAACCAGCACTGCTAACTGACAACAGTGAATCTGTAGTTACTGCCTTTGCTATTTTAATTCACGTATCTCTGGACATCGGTGTGCGCCTCGGAAAAATTAACAAACAGCGAAATTCACAGCTGGTCTTGGAGGAACCAGTGTGGGAGAGCTCACAGCACAGGAACAAATAATTGTATAGTTTTTAATGTGTAACCTTACTGTAAGTCTACAGTAGTGTGTAGAATGGGTTCTTTCTTGATTATATGTTTTATTGAACTCTGTCTCGGATTAAATTTTGAAAATATAAACTATAAGTACTAAGTGAGCCCGGAGCAGGTTAAAGAGCAAAAAGACAGTGCTATTTTCTGGGTCTGTAGATTATGAATGAGTAAAGATGGCCTTTATTGGACGTGGGAGATGAGGGAGAGTTTCCATGTTACTGAGGATCATGTCTGCAGGAAGTGTTCTTAGTTGCGAATCTCATCAGATCGAATGGATTAGTTGGAGCGATGGTTAGAGGCAGTGTGGAATTTACAAGAGCTAGGAAGGGAGAAAAGCCGCAATCAGATGGATAGAGTAACTCCGGAAAAGGTAGGAAAGATGGACAGGTAGTGCAGGAGTCTTCTGTGGCGATGCTGTTTTGAAAAATGTAGGGGGGTGATGGACTCTCTGGAACGTAGCACGAACAGCCAAGTTTCTGGTATTGAAACAGGCTCTCATGTAATGAGGCGTATGTCGGGTTCCAAGCGATCGATTGTGATAGGGGACTCTCTAGTCAGAGGCACAGATAGACATTTCTGCTGCCAGCAGCGAAAAATCAGAATGGTGTGTTGCCTCCCTGGTGCCAGGATCAAGGATGTCTCAGAGTACAGAATGTTCTCAAAGTGGAGAGGGACCAGCAGGAGGTCATTGTATACATTGGAACCAAAGACATATGAAGGGAAAAAGATGAGATTCTGAAAGGAGAATAAAGAAAATAGGCAGGAAATTAAATAAGGAGGTCCTCGAGGGTCGTAATATCTGGGTTACTCCCAGTGCTTTGAGTTAGTGAGGGTAGGAATAGGAGGATAGGGCAGATGAATGTGGCTGAGGAGCTTGTGCAGGGGAGAAGGGTTCATATTTTTGGATCTTTGGAATCTCTTCTGGAGTAGAAGTGACCTGTGCAAGAAGGACGGACTGCACCTGAATTGGAAGGGCACTAATATACTGGCAGGAAAACTTGTGAGAGCTGCTTGGGAGGTTTTAAACTAGTAAGGTGAGGAAAGCGATCAATCTGAGACTGGTACAGTTGGGAAAATGAATAAGTCAAACAGTCAGGGTAGGCAGGGACAAAGCAGAGAACAAGTTAGGATTGGTAAATAAAACTGCATTTACTTCAAAGCAAGAGACCGAACATGGGATGCAGATGAACTCAGGGCAAGTGATGTCATAGCAGTAATAGAAACATGGCTCAGGAATGGACAGGACTGGCAGCGTAAGGTTCCAGGATACAAATGCTGTAGGGAGGATAGAAAGGGGAGTGGTGTTTTTGATGAGGGATGGTATTACAGCTGTACTTAGGGAGGATATTCCTGGGAATACATCCAGGGAAGATATTTGGGTGGAACTGAGAAATAAGAAAGGGATAATTACTTTATTGGGATTGTATTATAGACCACCTAAGAATCAGCGGGAAATTGAGAAACGAATTTGTAAGGACATTTCAGTTATCGTTAAGAATAATAAGGTGGTTATGGTAGGGGATTTTATAATCTTTGCCCTCTCACCCTAAACCAAAATCCTCTAGTTCTGGACTCCCCCACCCAGGAAAAAGACTGTCTAATTTACGCTATCCATGTCACTCAAGATTTTCTAAACCTCTACAAAGTCATCCCTCGGCCTCTGACACTCCAGAGAAAACAGTTCTCTCCTATTCGGCCTCTACCTATTGCTCAATCCCTCCACCCTGGAAGCATCCTTGCAAATCTTTTCTGAACCCTTTCGAGTTTCACAACATTCTTCCAATACGAAGGAGACCAGAACTGCACGCAATATTCCAAAAGTGGCCTAACCAAGGTCCTGTACAGCCACACCATGACGTCCCAACTCCTATTCTTAATGCTCAGACCAATAAAGAAAAGCATACCAAACGCTGCCTTCACTATCCTATCCATCTGCGACTCTACTTTCAAGGAGCTATGAACCTGCACTCCAAGGTCTCTTTGTTCCCCAGAATCTTACCATTAAGTGTATAAGTCCTGCTCTGATTTGCTTTTACAAAGTACAACACCTCACATTTCTCTAAATTAAACTCTATTTGCCACTCCTCAGCCATCGGCCCATCTGATCGAGATCCCATTGTAAATCTCAGGTAACCTTCCTTGCTGTCCATTACACCCCCAATTTTTGTGTCATCTGCAAACTTACTAACTATACCTCCTATGTTCACATCAAAATAATTTATATAAATGACGAAAAGTAGTGAATTCGGCACTGATTCTTATGGCACTCCACTGGGCACAGGCCTCCAGTCTGAAAATGTACCCTCCACCACCACCTGTCTTCTATCTTCAAGCTAGTTCCATATCCAAATGGCTAGTTCTCCTTGTATTCCATGATGTCTAACCTCAAAACACCTTACTGAACTCCATATAGATCATGACCATCACTCTACCCTCATCAATTGTTTTCGTTACTTTTTCAAAATACTCTATCAAGTTTGTGAGACATGATTTCCCCCGCACAAAGCCATGTTGACTATCCCCAATTTGTCCTTGCCTTTCCAAATATGTGTAAATCCTGTCCCTCAGGACTCCCTCCAACAACTTGCCCACCACTGACATCAGGCTCACCGTTCTATATATCCTGGCGTATCCTTACCACCTTTATTAAATAGTGGCACCATGTTAGCACCTCACCTGTGACTATTGATACAAATATCTCAGCAAGGGGCCCAACAATCACTTCCCTAGCTTCTTAGAGTTCTAGGGTACACATGATCATGTCCTGGGGACTTATCCACCTTTATGGGTTTCAAGACATCCAACATGTCCTAATCTGTAATTTGGACATTTTTCAAGATGTCATCATCTATTTCCCTACATTCATGGCACGGTAGCTCAGTGGTTAACATTGCTGCCTCACAGCACCAGGGTCCCAGGTTTGATTCCAGGCTCAGGCAATTCTGTGGAATTTGCACATTCTCCCAGTGTCTGTGTGGGTTTCCTCTGGATGCTCCAGTTTCCTCCCACAGTCCAAAGATGTGCAGGTAAGGTGAATTGGCCATGTTAAATTGCCCATAGTGTTAGGTCCATTAATCAAAGGGAAATTGGTTTGGGTGGGTTACTCTTCAGAAGAATGTTGGGCCGAAGGGCCTGTTTCCACACTGTAGGTAATCTAATCTATTTGCCAAAGCTATGTCTCCTTTTTGCCCGATTTCACACTCGAGTATACTCCTACTGCCTTTACACTCTTCCAAAGATTCACTCGACCTATCCTGTCTATACCTGACATATGCTTCCTTTTTTTTAAATCAAACCCTCAACATCTGTAGTCGTCCAGCATTCCCTTCACCTACCAGCCTTTCCTTTCACCCAAACAGAAATATGCTGTCTCTGGACTCTGGTTATCACATTTCTGAAGGCTTCCCATTTTTCAGCCGTCCCTTACCTGCGAATATCTGCCCCCAGTCAGCTCTTGAAAGGTCTTGCCTAATACTGTCAAAATTAGCCTTCCTCCAATTTAGAACTTCAACTTTTACATCAGGTTTATCCTTTTCGATCACTATTTTAAAACTAATAGAATTATGGTTATGATGATTAACTTGGGGGAATCTAATTGAAATATACAGAATTCTGAATAGCCTGGACAGAGTGGACATTGGGAAGATGTTACCATTGGTAGGAGAGACCAGGACCTGAGGGCATAGCTTACATTAAAGGGAAATCCCTTTGGAGTGGAGATAAGGAGAAAACCCTTCAGCCAGAGCAGTGAATCTGTGGAATTTGTTGCTGCAGAAGAGTGTGAAGGCCAGGTCACTGAGTATATTTAAGACCGATATAGGTAGTTTCTCGAGTATGAAGGGTATTTAGGGTTATGGGGGGAGAGCTGGAAAATGGAGTTGAAAAATTGATCAGTCATGATTGAATGGTGGAGCAGACCTGATGGGCTGAATGGCCTAATTTCTGCTCATATGTCTTATGTCTATTGCTGTCCTGGGCACAGTGTGAGAATTGGGAGCAGGTGTAGGCCACTTGGTCTTTTAAGCCTGGACCAGCATTGAACAGATCATAATTGGATATGAATCTACCTACATCTAGGTGGTTAGACTGAGACTTTCTTCAGTGGAGCACAGGAGGTTGAGAGGTAGCCTTATACAAATAAGGTGAATGGTGGGTGTCCTTTCCCTAGGATGGAGGTTTCAAGATTAGGGAGCAAATTTTGAAGGAGAACGATTTTTAAAAAGACATGAGGGGCACCTTATTTTTTAGAGCGTGGTTTGTGTGTGGAATGAACGTCCAGAGGAAGTGGTGGATGCAGGTACAGTGACAACATTTAAAAGACATTGGGATAAGCACATGAATAGGAAAGGTTCGGTGAGATATGGGCCAAACTATGTGGGATTAGTTTAGTTTGCGAACATAGTCAGCATGGACTAGTTGGACTGATGGGTCTGTTTCTGTGCTGTCTGACTCTGTTCTGTACTGGTCTTCAAACCATTTTCTTGCCTTCCCAATAACCATCCAGTTCATTGTTGTTCAAAAATCAGATGAACTCAGCAATGAATATTTTCAATGAGCTCCTGACCGCAGGAAAACGTCCCCACTTCAGAACTGAATTCCTCTTGCTAATATACTACTTGCCTTGCTTGCTTGCTGCACCTGTCCCACAACTGGCATTGACCGGTGTGGAAGAATGCTGAGGCCCCTTTGTACATCCATACATCATTCCTGATGAAGGGCTCATGCCTGAAAGATCGACTCTCCTGCTCCTCGGATGCTGCCTGGCCTGCTGTGCTTCCTGTGCCACATTTTTTGACTCTGATCTCCAGCATCTGCGGTCCTTACTTACTCCACATCCCAATATATGACCATTTAAACAATGCACCTCCTTTGCGCTGTTTTCTTTTTCCACAACAAAGGCTATAACTTCACAAATGAGGTACTGCATTTGCCAATTGAGACACAGACCTGGACCAAACTTTCCAGTCTGTCCTCTCTGGATTCCCTCCATTTCCTTTCAATTGCTGCAAGTCAACAGTTGAACCCCAGCATGAAAATGGGGTGAGAAGAGAGTGCTGTAGTCACAGATGTTGGACAGAGGAAGGAAGTTGCAGTCTGTGGTGAATGGGTCTCTCTCTCTCTTCATTCAGAGAGAGAGAGGAACAGCAGCAGCTTCAGAAGCTCATGTCCACCTTCTGCATTCAGACAACAGGGAGGCTCTGATTGACAGGAGGACCAGACTCCTTCCAGTGCTCCTCATTGGTCCATCAAAACAATGTGCTATTTTTGCAGACAGCTACAAGCATGTGTGTTTTTTTTGCTGACACCAAGGAGCATGTGTAGTAGACTCTGTGGAGATGCTGGTGTTACTGACACAGTTTCTAACTGTCCGAAGACCAATGGGTAAATAAAAGGTAGAGCCATAATTTTTCCCCCACGTGGCTTGACATAGCCACGCGTGCTCCTCGCTATTTTTGCTAATCTCCTTACCTACTTCTATCATGATTTTATAAATCTCAATAAGGTCACCCGTCAACCTCCTCCGCTCCAGTGAAAGAAGTCCAGCCTCTTCTTTATAACTCAAACCCTCCAGTCCTGGCACATCTTTTCCGAATCCCCTCCAATATTATTATTCTTCCTATAACAGGGCAAACTATGTACCTGAACCTCCGCCAGATCTCTCTGTTCTGTAACATGACCCAGGGCCTATTAACTGTACCACCCCCACCCCCCCCCCCCCCCCAACACCTTCAACCTCTCAGGCTTGTACTCGAACAAACTCACTTTACCAAATTCTTACGTGCACTCTGATGCACAAACTCACATGCACGCGCACATACATAAGTCTATGGGGTGAATTTGCATTTGCTGAATTATATTTGCAGATACATGCAATTTTGCTCAAAAAGCACACAATATGCAGGCAGCCAATCCATGTAGTAGGTTATAAGTTCCTACTTTGGGAGTGGAGCCGGTCTGATTCGGGATTGGGATGCATGCGGATTCAAGTCTCACACCTGTCATGCATCGTCTGAGCTGAGATGTCACCTACTTTTATTAGCACCCTATGTCATCACGAGAATGTGACTTAAAAGAAATTCTGAAATTTATATATTAAGGAAACCTGCAACCAATTTGAAAAGATGAAAGACTTAACAGCAATCTAGGTTTGTTCAATGTATCCTATCAGTTGCATAATACTGTGATCTTTTGCGATAAAATCTGTGCCTTATGATCCTGCTCCACAGGTGCCTGAAGGAAGAGCTGCGCTCCAAAAGCTTGCGTTTCCAAATAAACGTGTTGGATATAACCTGGTGGTGTGATTTTTAAACTTTACCCACTCTAGTCCAAGATCTGCTTCTTCACAGTTTCTAGTCAATACAGCCCACTGCTGCCAGTAAACTTTACAATGCTAATGAAACGACGTATTACCTGCACTCTTAAAAAGTTTTCAATTTCTAATGGCACGAGCTCCTCATTCGCTGCTCCATCTACTATACGACATTGGAAACTTAGTGCAGGAGGCTGAAAGAATTGAGCAGCTTTAAACCAAAAACCTCTTTGAGCTCAAAGCCCTCAATGAGAGTCTGAGCCCAGGGGTAAGTTCAGGTAACCTTTACTGTGACCCAACTTGGTTACAGCTTCACATCCCCTCAGCAAAATGGCATAGAAAAAATAACTGATTTGTTTTTAAACAGCTCAAGGTCAAAACCCACACATTACACACTTTCTTTATTATTGGTCAGCACTGAGTTGTCCCTTTGTAACTGAAACCTTGGTACAGCCTTAACCCGTAGGAAATACTGCCTCACTCAGCACTTTCAACTCATACCCTATGTCCAAGTAAGTTTCTCCCTACTCATTAGTGGAGGGGGGCAGGGCAATGTAGAAATAATCACACTGCTGTAGGTCCGGGGTCAGGCATAGGCCAGACCAGATGAGGCACCACTCTAATCTAGATTCTGGTTCCAGCATCTGCAGTACTCACTTTTGCCCAGGTAAAGAATGCAGCTGGGATGACTGAGTGAATCCTTTCCGCTAATGGCAGTTTTCTTCCCTAAAAAGGACATGAATGAATCAGATGGGAGTTTTCTTCACCCCCAAAAATGGTTTCATTGTTAAATTCTGAACTCCAGGTTTCTGACCAAAATTCCAATTCCGCCATCTGCTGCCACGGGATTCGTACCCGGGAGTCCCCAGAACTGTGTTGTTAGTCCAGTTGATAATGGCACTTGGCCGTCACTCCTTCAATCCCCCTGCAATGGCATGTGAACTGGAGGGAAGAGCAGATGAAGGCCACTTTGCATTTGGGCAACTGAACAGCCTGTCCCCGTGTGGACCCGCCAGGGGGTCTGGAAACTGGAGGAATTGCTAAAGCCCTTACTGCACTCTGGGCAGCTGAAGGGCCTCTCTCTGGTGTGGGCACAGCTGGTGCTTCCACAAGGTGGCACAGTGGTTAGCACTGCTGCCTCCCAGCGGCAGAGTCCTGGGTTCAATTCCTGCCTCAGGCAACTGTCTGTGTGGAGTTTGCAAATTCTCTGTGTCTGCGTGGGTTTCCTCTGGGTGCTCGGTTTTCTCCCACAGTCCAAGAAGTGCAGATTAGGTGAATTGGCCGTGCTAAATTGCCCAGAGTGTTAGGTGAACAGGTAAATGCAGGAGAATGAGTCTGGGTGGGTTGCTGTTCGGAGGGTCGGTGTGGACTTGTTCGGTCGAAGGGCCTGTTTCCGCACTGTAAGTAATCTAATCTAATCAAATAGTGTCCACTTGACTGAATCTCTTTCCATACTCTGGGCAACTGAAGGGCCTCTCATGTGTGGACCCGCCGATGGGTCAGCAGGTAGGAGGAATTGCTGAATGTCTTCCCACGCTCTGGGCAGGAGAACGGCCTCTACCCTGTGTGGACCTGCTGTTGAGTCAGCAGGATGGAGGCTTGGGTAAAGCCCTTCCTGCACTCTGGGCACTTGCAGGGCCTCTTCCCCCGTGTGGACCCGCTGATGGTGCCTGAGCAGGGTGGAGGGCTGGGTAAAGCCCTTCCTGCACTTTGCAGGAGAATGGCCTCTCCCTGGTGTGACTGTGCTGATGAGTCTCCAGGGCAGATGGGACATGGAAGCCTTTTCCACAGTCACCCTTCTTTCAAGGTTTCTCCACAGGGTGAGATTCCTTGGGTTTCTCCATGATCGAAGCTTCAGCTGCACACAAACATGTGTATAGTCCCTCACCACCGTTAATTCCTCGTTCCAGGCTGTATCGCGCTTTCAGGCTCCACACTCAGTGCGCTGCAACACAAGGGTCTCTTATCCAGTCCCACTGATGCTGAAAATGTACTGAAACAGGAACCAAAAAACTTTGCTCCTTCTCAGGCAATCATAGTCTAATCTTGTTGTGGTCCTGATGGATTGAGCGACAGTCAGACATTGACGCCAAAGCAAGGATTGCAGATGCTGTACAGTGAGAGTCGAAAAGCGCGGTGCACAGCGGGTCAGGCAGCATCTGAGGAACAGGAAAGTCGATGTTTTGGGCATAAGCTCTTCATCTGTTGATTTTGAAACTTCTATCTTCAAATAGTCTGTAGAAAGAGATTACAAATGTAATCACTGTCAGTCCAGGGTAGAAATTCAGAACAAGCAATTCTACTTTCTGTGGAACATTCTTTTCTTTTGTTAAAAATTGAAAGCACCATCCCACTCTCTCTCTTGCCCAGTGTTCTCACTCCGCTCTAATTCTCTTGAAGATGCTGATTCAGGATCTTATAGGGGCAGAAAAGCAAAAACGGCAAGACGGACATCTCTCTGATTTTTGGATGACCACCTGCAAGTTAATATCTTCCACGACACTGATATGCTGCTGAGAGTAGGTCCGATTTTGGGAAGCAAAAAAATATTGTTAATTCAGGGTGAACTTGCCATGCAGCTTCTCGAGGAACAACCAGACACAAAATGGTTAATGTCCCTGGGAAATGGGGAGCAAAATGAGACATCAAGGCATTAACACTGACACCAGAGAGAAACTGAATGTACAGATGTGGCAAACAATAGTGGAAAGCCAGAGTCATAGAGATATACAATACAGAAACAGACCGTTCAGCCAAACTCTTCCAGATATCCTAAATTAATCTGGTTGCATTTACCAGCACTTGGCCCATATGCCTCTGAATCCTTTCTATTCATACACCGTTTTCAATGCTGTAATTGTACCAACCTCCACCACTTCCCCTGGCAGCTCATTTCAAACTCGCACTATCCTCTGCGTGAAAAAGTTGCCCCGAAGGATACTTTTAAATGTCCACCCCACCTGCCCTTACTCTAAACCGTGTTACTATCTAGTCCTGGACTCCCCCAACCCAGGCAAAAGACGTTGTCTATTTACCCCATCCATGCCACTGATGATTTTATACAGATCTATAAGGGCACCCCCCTTATACTCTGGCGCGCTCGGGAAAACAGCCCCACCCCTTACTTCCATCTCCACTCACCCGGGTAACTAAGACACATAGCTGAGTTTGCTCCCACCCTGGAGTCACTCCAGGTGCTCGAGTGAACAGATGTCTCTCCCTCCCCTAGCTTGCTTGCTCTCAGGATGAAGAGTTGCTCAGAGGAAGGGAGTTTCACTCTGAAACTGACAGGGTCACTTCCGCGTTGTGACGCCAATAATGATTCAAAAGGGCGGAGCGAGGCCGACATCCGGCCCCCGCACTGCGCCTGTTCCGGACGGCCGGCGTCCATTTGGCCCTCAGTACGCCTGCTCCGGACGGACGGCGGCGCTGTCCTGCGCAGTTGGGAAAAGTCCCTTCGGAGAATTCCCACAGTGTCAAAGCAGGCCATTTGGCCCAACGAGTCCACTGCGATCCTCCGAAGGGCAACCCAGCCACACCCATTCCTCTACCCCTATTGCTTACATTTACCCCTGACTAATCCACCCGAACCTGCACATCCCTGGAACTATGGGTAATTTAGTATGGCCAATTCACCCTAGCCTGGACGAAGTTAAAAATCACACAACTCCAGGTTATCGTCCAACAAGTTTATTTGAAAGGAGTAGCATTTGGAGCGTTACTCCTTCTTCATGTGGTTGTGGAGAATAAAATCAAAAAGCACAGAATTTATGGAAGAACAGTACCGTGTCATGCCACTGAAATGATATATTGAACAAACCTGGATTGTTAAATCTTTCATCTTTTCGAATGTGTTGCAAGCATCATTAATATGTAATTCCCAGAGCTCGCTTCAAGGTACCTTTGAAATAATGTAAGGTTTTATAACAAAAGGTGACATTTTTCGCACCTAAGGCTGCGACCAGTGGAGTGCCACAAGGATCGGTGCTGGATCTGCAACTAAACGATTTGGATGTGAGCGTAAGAGGTATAGTTAGTAAGTTTGCAGATGACACCAAAATTGGAGATGTAGTGGAAAGCAGAAAAGGTTACCTCAGATCACAACAGGATCTTGATCAGATAGGCCAATGGGCTAAGGAGTGGCAGTTGGAGTTTAATTTACATAAATACAAGCTGCTGCATTTTGGAAAAACAAATCAGAGCAGGACGCATCCACTTAATGGTATGGTCCTTGGGAGTGTTGCTGAACAAAGAGACCTTGGAGTGCAGGTTCATACCTCCTTGAAAGTGGAGTTGCAAGTAGATAGGATAGTGAAGAAGGTATTTGGTATGCTTTCCTTTATGATCAGAGTATTGAGTACGGGAGTTGGGAGGTCATGTTGCGGCTCCACCACATTGGTTAGGTGTTAGAAACGAAAATCGCTTCTCAATAATCGCTCGAGACAAATTCAGGAAAACAAAGTTTTATTAACAAGTCTGCAGAGTTGGGCACCCTTGAAAAAAAAAGGCGCCCCAGGCTAACAATGTTTCTGATTAAATACAGTACAAGTCCCTCCCCTCTATAGCTCTAAAGAGTCACGAGGTTCACATTCTCACAAAGTCTGCAACAGTTTCCCGAGTTGTTTTTCTACCCTGTAGTCTTATCAGTCAAAGACTTATTCTTCTCTGTCAGAGTTAGTGGTCTTATCAATCAAGGACTTGTTTTTCTACTCTGTAGCAGCAGATGTCTCGTCCTTTATTATAGAGAAGCATGTTTTACCCTACCCCCACGGCTCTATTCCCCTTAGACTCTGAGGTCACACACATCTTAACTATTTGTACCGAAATCGTCTCTCACAATTCCACCCTTTCTGTTTTTAAGATGTGCATGACAAAGATAAGCGTCCTCCCATCAGGGGCCCAGGAAATCCTTGGTCTTTCGCAGCAACAGCACCTTAAGTTCCTGCGTTCCATGTTGGGGTACCGCCACTGCCTGGAGTTGGGAAATATTTTTCTGGATTAAAGATTGAACACAGGGGATCAGGCAGGGTAAGATGAGTAGAAGCATTACGCCCCCCCAGCCACCAGTAACGCCGTGCGCCACCAACTACCACCTAGGAGACCATCCCACCATCCGATGCCACCAAGAGGGCGCCAGGATTGAACCGGCACATGGACCAGTTTCTGAATTTTATCGGAAATCTTCAAAACCGCTTTACCATTATCGTCAATTTTCAGACAGCAGTTAGTCAGGTTAAACTTCCCGCACACGCCCCCTTCCGAGGCCAACACATAATCCAAGGCAATCCGGTTTTGGTATATAGCAGCCCTCATCTGATCCTGCTGCTTAGCCAGCAACTCCAGGGCCAGGGCGGTCTGATTAGTAATGACCTCTACGACTGCTTGGAGCCTGATAATTCGGTTTAACATATAGATAGGAGTACGGTATCCCCATGATCCATCCTGTGCCCACGTAGCAGGCCCATAGTATTCAATAATACGGGCCGGTGGCCACTCATCCCCCCAATCACCGACTTGGATATCCCTTGGCGACCTACGCAGGGAGTCAAAGAGTTTAACTCCCAAATCATCGCCTTCCTCCTGGGGTAATAGGAAGAATTCAGGTCTTATTAGACCCAGGAAGCATACTCCAGCCCATCCCATGGGCAGTTTGGAATATGCCTGATTACCGCATATCCAAAATAGGCCATCTGGAGCAGGCCCTCCCTGCCTCACAACGTCATCCCACAACTCCTTTACCCCAGGGACGCCCTCATAAGGACCAGGACCACTGCAATTCCAGTATTCGGATTGTTGGCCCCGTGGCAGAGTCTGGACAGGATTATTCCAGCATTGATTCCCCTGACAACCACCGCTCCACACTCTTTTCATGCCATCGGAAGGGTCAGCACTTAGCTCGTAAGAGGAGGAATCAGAACGTAACCGAATGCAATTTTGATGATCTCGGTTTGCAATGTACCAAGCAATATTCTCAGGCCACCATACTTGTGTGGTGGCATTCAATACACTCTGACAGGGACTAATTCCTACCTCCACGGTCCCCTTGCCTTCAACACATAACTGGCCCTCAGGGCTATTTGTCAGTCTCCACCCCTGGCTTTTCCTTTCGTTGACATGTGTCCAATTGTATTGAAGCAATTCCCATATGTCTAAGCTTTGCCCAGTCCACGGCCATTGTTCTGACATATGTGGACCCCCACAAACCCAGCAATTGCTAACATTTAAAACAGTGGCAATCCTAGAGGTGAGATCAATAAACAAGTTTTGTGTTACATCAGGGAGCTCAATCTGCTCTTCTACCTCTTTGTATATAGATGGCACTTTAGAGACAACGACCGTTCTCTGACGGTCGTTCTCTTTCTCTAACTCCCGTTCAGTGTTCTGAACTCTGGTCTCCTTGACTCTGTCAACCTGCTCTCTGAGCAACACGGATGGTAGGCCCCACTGCCCATCTTTGTTAACACACACCCAGCGGTCATTTTTAGGGCACCCACGGACTTTGCCACCGTACCCTTTATTATACACTTGATAATAGGGTTTTCCATCCTCCCAACATTCTTGCCGTGCATTCACATCGTAACACCGATCGTTCACATGGGAGTGAGACACAAATGATCCCGAGTAGATCTGACTCCCAAGTCTCACCGTAGTCCGACATTTGTCACATCTCCCCTCGCCCTCCCCCACATACAGGAGTAAACCGATCAATATCCCTACCAATACAGTCCAGGTAGAGTTCATTGTCGCTGTCTTTTCAGCTTTACCACCAATGGCTTGTCCCCTGGCCCGCATGTCCAAGTACTCTCTCCTTCTGGCGGAACAGGCCCCTTTATCCTCGATGCGTGGGCCCACCCTTTTTCTTTCGTCCGAACAGCGGCTTCAGTTGTTAACAGGACCAGGAACGGTCCTTCCCACTGCGGCTGGAGCTTTTCGGCCCTCCAGGTCTTTACAAGTACCCAATCTCCGGGCTCCACCTTATGTAAGAGGAAGTCGAGCGGCGGAGTTTGAGCCAGGAGACCCTTCCTCCGGAGTTCTGCAAAAGAACGGGATAAGGCCAGTAAATAGTCTCTGACAAATACATCTCCCCCTTGTAGAGTGGGACACCCATCAACCTTACTCCAATATGGTAATCCGAACAGCATCTCATAGGGGGAGACCCCGATATCCCGGCGAGGTGCTGTACGTATTCTCAATTGGTGCAATGGGAAGGCACTTTGGCCATGGTAACTTAGTTTCTAACATCAGCTTAGTCAATTGGGTCTTGAGTGTGCCATTCATTCTATCCACTCGACCCGAGCTCTGGGGATGCCAGGGTGCATGGAATTTCCATTGGATACCCAGGGCAGTACAGATCAAATGGTGTAGCCTAGAAACAAAATGTGTCCCGCAGTCTGAGTCTATAGATTCCATCATGCCATATCTCGGGATTATGTTCTCTAACAATAGACGGGCCACGGTTGGTGCATCGGCTTTGGCGGTTGGGAAAGCCTCTACCCAGTGAGTGAAATGGTCTACTATTACTAGCAGATACTTCCATCTCTGTACTGGGGGTAAGTCTGTAAAGTCAATTTGGATCCTCTGGAATGGCCTAATTGCGAGGGGCTGACCACCAGCTGGCATAGAACGCATGGCGTTCTTGTTAATTCGCTGGCAAGTGGGGCATCCGACTATTTCTTGTTGGGCTAACGTGTATATCCCCCTACATACATAGTCTCTCAGGATCGTGTCACACATGGCTTGCAACCCCCAGTGGGTCTGATGGTGTAATCGGTGCAGAATACTCCGGGTGATCTGTTTGTTTAGTACTTGTCTCCCATCAGGAACCGTCCACTTCCCGTTAGTTTCTAGCCGGGCACCCAATTGATCCATTTTATCAATCTCCCCCTGGGTGAAGACAGGTTGTTTAGCGAGCCCTTCCCTCAACGGTATTAATGTTAATAATTGGACGGATTTTTCGACCGCTGCCCGCTTGGCTTCCTCATCTGCCAGCCGGTTTCCCACCGCTTCCGGTGTCGACCCCTTCTGGTGACCGGGTACATGGACTACTGCGAGTTCTGTAGGCAACGCCAGGGCTTCCAACGTTAGGCTGATCATTTGTTCGTGAGCTAATTCTTTTCCCTGGGAAGTTATCAATCCTCGCTCTTTCCAGATTTTCCCGAAAGTATGAACAATTCCGTATACATACTTTGAGTCAGTATATATGGTCCCCACTTTCCCCTCCAACAACTTCAGGGCCCTCTGGAGGGCGTACAACTCACAGGATTGGGCTGACCACTTCCCGGGCAGTCGTCCGGACTCGATCGTCCGTTTCGTTGCACCATCTACGACCGCATAGCCACTGTACCGTACCCCATTTATGCACCGGGAGGACCCGTCGATGTACAGTTCCTGTCCTTCACCCAGCGGAGCCTCTTGCAGGTCCTCTCGGCTTTTGGTCTGTAAGTCTACAAATTCCACACAATCATGCTCCTGTTCCCCATCTGCAGGACGTCTGTATAGAAACTGGGCAGGGTTGCAACTGAGATCTTTTGCAAAATTGAGATCGTCTCCGGTCATCAAAATCGTCTCATACTTCAGGATGCGAGAGTCTGTTAACCAGCGGTGAGCCTTTTGAGCCAGTATGGTACTAACCGAATGTGGGGAGTATACTGTGATTCTTCCTCCAAAGGTAAGTTTCCGGGCCTCTTCTACTAACATTGCCTTGGCTGCCACTGCCTGGATACAGGTCGGCCATCCACGTGACATAGGGTCTAACATTTTTGACAAAAATGCAACCGGCTGACGTTTCCCTGCCCGCAGCTGGGTAAGCACACCCTGGGCAATTCCGCCGGCGCTATTAACATATAACTGGAACGGTTCCTTCAGGGTGGGTAAAGCCAATACCGGAGCTCGGATCAGTTTACTTTTAATAATATTAAATTGCTGCTTCTCCTCATCTAACCAGTCCAGTTTTTGTTCTTCTTGTCCCAGTTTGTCGTACAAAAACTTTACTAGAGTGGTGTAACTTTCAATCCATATCCGGAAATACCCTACTAGCCCCAGGAACTGTCTGATTTCCTTCTTCGTCCTGGGTATTGGCATACCCGTAATCCCCGATATTCGTTCTGGCGTGATACGGCGATGCCCCTTACTAACCTGATGGCCCAGATATCTTACTTCTTGCTCCACAAACTGGAGTTTTGTCCTGGAGACGCGTAGGCCCTGTTTCCCCAGGAAGTTCAGCAGGGCAACGGTGTCTGCTCGTACCTCCTCTTCTCTCGGTCCTGAGAGTAAGAGATCATCGACATATTGGAGCAATTGATTCTCCGCGTTACACCGAAATCCTCCTAAGATCTGCTCTAGTATTTGTCCAAACAAGTTGGGTGACTCCGTGAATCCCTGCGGCAAGACTGTCCATCTTAACTGTCGCTTTCGTCCTGTGAAGGGATTCTCCCATTCAAATGCAAAAAGGTTCCGACTTTCTTCGTCAAGGGGGCAACTCCAGAAGGCATCCTTCAGATCTATTCCGCTGAACCATTCATGTTCGGGGGGAATTTTACTCATTAACGTGTAGGGATTGGGTACCACCGGGTATCTAGCCTGGACTACTTCATTCAACCCCCGCAAGTCTTGCACCAGCCTATACGTCCCATCCGGCTTTCTCACAGGGAGTATTGGAGTATTGAAAGGGGACATACATTCCTCCAGTAGTCCATCTGTGATTAATCTTTCTATCACAGGTTGTAACCCTTCCCGTCCTTCCATAGCAATCGGATACTGTTTCCTTCTTACCGGGCCTTTTCCTGGTAACATGGTGATTTGGAGAGGTTTGATGTTTAGACCCCCTCTGTTCCCCTCCCGGTACCAAACTCCCGGGTCTATTTGTTGATCATCTTCTTCGGTGAGGGCGAACAACCGTACCACCATTTCCCTGTTACTTGGTACCGATCCCTAGTTTGACCTGCAAGTCTCTTCCTAACAAATTAAACCCCGCCGATGGCAGTAGAAGGAGGTCTAGTTTAGTAGTTCTGTTTTCATAACCAATTTCCACGTCCTCCACTACTGGGACTTGCAATGTCTTTCCTCCAATGCCAGATACCCCCATAACTGTTCTTCCTGCTCGGGCGCCGGGGGGTATTTGGATTATACTTGATCTTTCGGCTCCCGAGTCCACCATAAATGTGATCTCCGACCCTTGGGGCCCTAATTTCAAGTTTACCAGGGGTTCCTGTCGATAGTCCTTTTGCCCCAAGGGTAGGAACCCCCGACCTCCCTAATCTTCCTCCATCAGGGCGTACGACCGCACTTCCTGCTTGTAGCGGGGGCACTCTCGCTTAAAATGTCCCTCTTCATTACAGTAGTAACATCTGAGTATCCTCTTCATTTCCCTGTCGCGGCCTCGAGTTCCTCCACCCTTCCTTTGTTCCGGCCCCGGTCCTCTTTTCCTCTGCTCTTGCCACGACTCTCCCCTTTCCGGTTCCTGCCACGGCTCCCCCTTTTCCCTCCTTCCAGCTGTCACTTGTTGCACCGTCTGCATCATTATCTTTGTCGCCTTCTTTTGCTTCTCATCGTCCCTTCTCACAAACACCTTTTGCGCCTCCCGTAGTAGTTCACTCAGAGGTTTACTATCCCAATCATCCATTTTCTCTAACTTCTTTCGTATGTCCGGCCAGGCTTTTGACACAAACTCTACCCGTATGAGTTGCTGTCCCACTTCTGTCTCAGGGTCCACCCCAGCGAACTGCTGCAAGTTCTTCCTAATCCTGTCTAGGAAGTCTGTAGGGGTTTCTTCCGGGTTTTGATGATTCCCAAAGGCCTTGGTAAAATTGTGCCCCTTCGGGGCTGCCCGACTTATTCCTTTTATCCAATATTCCCGCATATCCCTCACGTTGCGTCTTCCTTCTTCCGTTTGCTTATCCCACTCGGGGTCGGTGAGGGGAAATTTCTGCTCCCCTCCTGCTCCTCCCTCTCTCTCCCAGACCAACAGCGCAGCTTGACGTATCATCTGTCGCTCCTGGCTAGAGAACAATGTTCCCATGATGGAATACATCTCATCCCACGTATAAGTATTTGGCCCCAGGAACTGATCTAATTGTTCAGCCAGGCCCATGGGGTCCTCCAGTAGGCCCTTCATCTCCCTCTTGTAATTCCGTACTTCAGTACTCGTTAAGGGGACGTTCACATATCCTGTCCCTCCTTCCGCGCCTCCCATGGGCACTTCCCGGAGTGGATTCATTCTTGCAATCGGGACAGAGTTCCGTCTGTGACTCTTTTCAGCTTGAGATCTAGTCTGTACTCCTGAGGCACCTGGTGGTTCCTCCCCGCTTTCTTCCCCTTCCCCTGAATCGTCGCCACCCGAAGGACCATTTTGCGGGGCCGACGGGGTCACGTAAGGCGGCGGTAAGTGATCTAAAGGTTCCCATTCTTTCTGCCCTTTCGAGTCTTCATTGGCTACCTTCATTTTGCAAGATAGTGTGACTGGCAGCCAACAAAGGGCGTAATCACTTTCCCCCCGAGTAACATTAGGTTTCGAATTGACATATAAAATTAGAGCTTGCCGGACCCAGTCTTCATCAGTGCCGAATTTAGGCCACCACACTGAGTCTCCCTGAATAGGTGTTTGGGACCACGTTTGACAGTATCTCACCATCTTCTTTCTAGATTTTCCTTTTCTCCTACCCTGATCCCAATTATTTAACATTATTCCTAACGGACTATCGTCAGGTACCCCGGGGTATTTTTCATTGTCTACGCTCAAGCCTACCTTTCCCTTATTCGCCTTGGATCCCTTATTTCCCATTGCCGAGGACTTTGTAAAATCGGAGATTCCTGTATTATCCCGTGATAATCTATCACTATTTAGCCAATTCCCGGACCTTCAGTCCCGTGATCGCCCAGGTCCCTTTGCAGGCACCCCCGGTCTTTGGATTCCTGTGTCCTACGTCTCTGTGAAACAGATCACAGGCACCCCGTAGGTCCACGTTCCTCCGCAAACACGGTCTCTGCAAAATCCCGCACAGACGAGCCCCGGTCTCTAGATTCCTGAGTCCCACGTCTCTGTAGAAAAATCTACAGGCACTCCGCAGGTCCCCAGTCCTCCGGAAAGACGGTTCCCGCAAGTCTGCTCTTACCTGGGTTCAGTGCACCGAAATTACTCGATCGTTAACCGTCCCCACTGCCTCGGCCACACCCCTCCTTTGTTCTCCTGAGCCTTCCGGATATCACTCGCTCAAGCCGCGCGGGGCGACAAGCAAGGAATCAGGGACTGCCGAACTCGGCAGGGTGCACCTTCTCCGATATCCTTCCTCAGCCCCTCCTCGCGGCCGGAGTGTTGATCGGACGAGCCCCCAAGTTTGTAAGAAACGAAAATCGCTTCTCAATAATCGCTCTAGACAAATTCAGGAAAACAAAGTTTTATTAACAAGTCTGCAGAGTTGGGCACCCTTGAAAAAAAAAGGCGCCCCAGGCTAACAATGTTTCTGATTAAATACAGTACAAGTCCCTCCCCTCTATAGCTCTAAAGAGTCACGAGGTTCACATTCTCACAAAGTCTGCAACAGTTTCCCGAGTTGTTTTTCTACCCTGTAGTCTTATCAGTCAAGGACTTATTCTTCTCTGTCAGAGTTAGTGGTCTTATCAATCAAGGACTTGTTTTTCTACTCTGTAGCAGCAGATGTCTCGTCCTTTATTATAGAGAAGCATGTTTTACCCTACCCCCACGGCTCTATTCCCCTTAGACTCTGAGGTCACGCACATCTTAACTATTTGTACCGAAATCGTCTCTCACATTAGGCGACTGTTGGAACACTGCATGCAATTCTGGTCTCTTTCCTATCAGAAAGATGTTGTGAAACTTGAAAGGGTTCAGCAAAGATTTACAAGGATGTTGCCAGAGCTGGAGGATTGAGCTTTAGGGAGAGGTTGAACAAGCTGGGGCTGTTTTCCCTGGAGCGTCGGATGCTGATAGAGGTTTATAAAATCATGAGGGGTATGGATAGGGTAAGTAGACAAGGTCCTTTCCCTAGGGTTGGTGGAGTCCAGAACTAGAGGGCATAGGTTTAGGGTGAGAGCGGAAAGATATAAAAGAGACCTACGGGGCAACCTTTTCATGCAGAGGGTTTATGGAATGAGCTGCCAGAGGAAATGGTGGTGGCGAGTACAATTGCAATATTTGAAAGGCATCTGAATGAGTATATGAATAGGAAGGATTTAGAAGGATATCGGCCAGGTGCGGTCAGGTGGGACTAGCTGGTTTCCGTACTGTGCATCTCTACGACTCTATCCCAGCTCAGGCAATGCATTAAAGGTGTGAGGTCAGAGTCTGCCTGTATCTCAACCTTGAGTCAGACTGGTTCTACTTCCAAATTGGTATTTACATAATGCTAAATGTATTGACTGCCTGGAAATTGTTCATTTTAGGAGCAAAATAGAACGTATCGGCAAATATAATGCTGAAAATACAAATTCACTGTTATGGACGTGTGTGTGCGTATGTGTGTGTACATGCATGAAAGAGAAAAGGTCTATTTCAGTGCTGCACATCAAATAGATATAGAGATAACAGATGCTTTATTTCTGTTGATGTAAATATTGTTGTAAATCATAGCTGGGTCCTAATAGTGAGATGTAAGGGACAGAGAGTTCCTCAAATAGGGCACTATAAGAATCCTGGGGGAATCTTATTCTGGTTTACTTACGAATGAACAAACATTAAGCATGAGCACTTATTTATTTCTAATTTTGTTTTGTTTTTCTTATTTGATTCCCTGCTATGACTACACTCCATCTGGATGGTTGACAGGCTGGGAGATGGTGGGTTGGATCTGGACTTACAGAATATTGCATTGTTCCAGATGGTGTAAGAACTGGTTTCAAAGCTTCAGCAGAAATCCAGCAGAGCTTAGAACAGACCGACATCTTATTCTGAGGGAACAGGGAGATCAACAGAGGTCAGAGAAATCAGGACCTGAAATCCGAGCTGACACCAGACTACCCTGTGATCAGTGCTTTGATTAGCAGTGCTTTACCTCGCTTCCCATTTGACAACCCCTTCGATATTCAGGATCCAATCCTTGTCATCCAGAAGCCATGTCTCTGTAAGGAGTCTCAGGTTATAATTATTCTCTTCAATGTATGCAGTCAATTCATTCACTTTTGTTACAATGCAGCACACATTCAGAAACACCATTTATAGTTTCATTTTTGTTACATTTTTGTGATCTTCTGAATCCAGATTTGATTGCTGAGGCATTTACTCTCCTTGTCCCTTGCTATTATTCTCTGATGTTCATTTTCCACAGCACGGCATATCTCACCTGCCTTGATTTGCATTGGCCATGCTAAATTGCCCATAGTGTCCAGGAATGTGCAGACTAGCTGGGTTAGCCATGGGAAATGCAGGGTTATAATTTCATAGTAATAGAAGCAGGAGTAGGCCATTTGGCCTCTCCAGGCTGCTCTGCCATTCATTAAGATCAGGGCTGAACAAACCATCTTCGCAGCTCCTCATCCCTGCATTGTCCCAATTACCCTTAAATCCTTGACCATGCAAAAACCCATCCAACTGTGTCTTGAATATACTTAATGAAGTGTATACCTTCCTGGGCAGAGAATTACATAGATTCACTACTCTCTGGGAAAAGCAGTTCCTCCTAATCTCTGTCTGAAAGCTGCTCCCCCTAATCTTGAGGCCTAGTCTCACCAACCAGGAGAAGTGACTGGATAGGGGAGGGCTTCATCCCCACAGTGCAATGAATTCCAATTTCCCACCAAAATCAGGGATGTACTCACTCACTCAGTTGTTTGCTCACAAATGAAAGATTTCATTGTAACAACTTCTGATCCCAGTCAGGGCAAAACATTTTTGGAAGCTGCTCTGAAAGTCCAGTCTTCACAACTGAATCATTCCCCGTCTCACCTCAAACATGTGCCCTCTAGTTTTTGACTTCCCTACACTGGGGAAAAGATCTTGGATATTCACCCTATCCATGCCCCTTACAAACGTCTGTAAGGTCACCCCCCCCCCCCCCCCCCCCCCAGCCTCTGATGCTCCAGAGAAAATATCCTTGGCCTATTCTGCCTCTCCCAGTAGTTTAGACCCTCCAACTCTGGCAACAGTCTTGTAAATCTTTTCCAACCTCTTTCAAAGTTTCACAACAGTTTTCCTATATAAAGGAAACCAGAACTGAATGCAGTATTCCAAACGTGGCCCAACCAATTTTGTGTACAGCTGCGACATGACCTCCCAGCTCCCATACTCAATGCTCTGACCAATAAAGGAAAGCATACCGCCTTGACAATCCTAGCTACCTGTGACTCCACTTTCAAGGAACTGTGCATGTGCACTCCAAGGTCCCTTTGTTCTGCAACACTCCCCTTAACTGTGTTAGTCCTGCTTGGATTGCTTGACCAAAATGCAACACCTCACATTTGTCTAAATTAAACTCCATCTGCCACTCCTCAGCCCAATAACCCATTGATCAATTCTAATTTATAGCAAAGTCTCTTTCCTCTCTTCTTCCCTTGAAGCTTAAAATCTTCATCCCACACACTCTTCCTCCAATTCTCACTTTTCTGAAGCTAATCCCTGCTGTACCTCATCCTGAAGGGTCTGGTTCATGCTGATTTACATATCCACACTCAGGGGGATCTAATTGAAACAACAGAATACTGAATGGCCTGGACAAACTGGACATTGGGAAGATGTTTCCATTGGTAGGAGAGACAAGAACCTGAGGCACAGCCTTCGAGTAAAAGGAAGGCCTCTTAGAACAAAGATAAGGAGAAACGTGGAGCCACTCTCTGGCTGAATAGAAGACTGTGGAGCCCAAGTTTCTGAGTATATTTAACACTGAGATAGGTAGGTTCTTGAGTATCAAGGGGATTGAAGGTTATGGGGAGAAAGCGGGAGAATGGGGTTGAGAAATTTAACACGACTGTGTGGTCTCCCTGATGGGCTGAATGGCCTACTTTCTGCTCCTATGTCTTATAGTCTCTTGCTGTCCTGGACATAGAGTGTGAGAATTGGGGGCAGGACAAGACCGTTTGGTCTTTCGAGCCTGCACCAGCATTGAACAGATCATAAATGCATATGAATCTACTGACATCTAGGTGGATAGGCTGGGACCTTTTTCAATGGGACATCGGAGGTTGAGAACTGACCTTACTGAGGTTGATAAAATCATGAGGGATATAGATGATGTGAATGGCAGGTGTCTTTTCCCTTGGGATGGGGTTTCAAGATTAGGGAGCAAAGTTTGAAGCTGAGAGGGCAAAGATTTAAAAAAGGCATGAGGGACACTATTTTTCATTTTACACCGAGATTGGTTCATGTGTGGAATGAATGTCCAGTGGTGGATGCAGGTACAATTACAACATTTAAAAGACATTTGGATAAATACCTGAATAGGAAATATTCAACGGGATATGGGCCAAACACTGACAGGTGGGACTAGTTTAGTTTGAGAACACAGTCAGCATGGACTAGTTGGACTGAAGGGTCTGTTTCTGTGCTGAATGAGCTGAATTTCTGCTCACCTTATTTGCGACTGGAGAAACCTGTACAAGTTCATATTGTTTGGATCATGTCAGCGACACCAGATGGAAGGCATTGCAGAAGCATAATGTTAAACAAAGGTGAGTCAGCTTCTCGATTATTTTTCATTTGAGGGCTATATACCACTTCCAACAGACAGCTGGCCACTTATTTTAGTCTCTTAACATAAGCCATTCTCATTCAGGTCACTCCCACAATTTTGCTGCCTTTACAACTGTATTGGTCTGTGGACATATTGACCAAATTGGGTTGGTTTCTCCTTGCTGTCAGGGGCTTGGGTCATTAACATTACTCTGATACCTGGAATGACCCCTGGTTTAGGATGGCTCAGGCCGTTCATTGGACCCTTCATCTTAACAGTTAGGAAAGATTTACAATCAGGGGGTTTATTGGGGACTATCAGGAGGTGTTAGGGGCTCAGAGGGTATCCAGGAATAAAATCCCCATCCTCATCCCTATCAATGTCATACCTTCCTGAAATAGGGAAGGTATGCCAGACATAGGCTCGGGATTACGAGTAGAATCTGAGTTCTTTATTTTACAGCGTAGTTGCTTTAACCCTGTTTGTATATTCCTCAGCCTTAGTGGTCTTACACTGTTTATCATGTCTCTTTTTTTAATTCATTCACAGTCAGATATTCATATTCCCAGCTTTTTGGAGTTCCATCTGCTGGACATACCTCTATCCCCCAATCACGTGCAGAATTCCTTTAACTGGCTTTCCATTCTTAAGTTAGCAATGAATTAATGCAGCCATGCTTCACATGAAGCAATGACATAGGTCACTGACAATGTGTAAAGCAATAAAACCAATCGATCCTGCCAATGAATTCTGATTGTGTGATTCAGGGCTAATATTATTGGTTATTAAAAAAAACTAAAATAATCGTTACCTGTAAATCAGAAGTGGTAATTAAACAAGTGACTAAGACATTTTAAAAGTCATCAATATGAACTGGAAAATCATTTAGTCAAGATTCAATAATTAAAATGTAAAATGTACACAGTTTCCAAGACTGAAATCCATTATAACTATCTGGTTCTACTCCCTTAATTTAAATCCCAGGTTAGGTTCCTTAAGCGGCTCTGACCAATCATTGCTCATTGATAATGTTAAAGGCTGTGAAATGACTGCAGCTGCATTAAAAGCTCTTGTCTACTCACATGGTAAAAAAATTTCTAATGCACTGTTAATGGCCGAATCCAAAGACACAAATTTTAAGAATAGGATATTAATTTTTGTTACATGATTTATCACAACATAATGTTGAACTGAAACTTCAATTATCAAATAGTTCCTTAATCTTAAAAGAAATCATTTTGCAATACCAAAAAAAGAAAATCTATTTCAAAGTAGTCCTGGATCTTGAGCTCCAGGGAACGAAACACAAACATTCAATCACCAACAAGCAAATTTCAAACCAAATCACAAAGGATTAACCTTACTCCAAGCTATAGGGAATCAGCGTTGAGTCAGTTTCTCTCGCTCTCTTACTCTGTCCCTCTCCCCCCTCTCTCTCTCTCCCTCTCTCTCTGTCGCTGTCTCTCTCGTGTGTGTGCATTAACATTTTCAGCTTTCTACAAATCTCAGTTTTAAGCTTTTGTTTATCCCTTGCTTGTAAGGGTAATGAGACACTCACATTCCAGAACATTCCTGTTGGAGTGAAAGGAAAGGCTGGGAACTATAGAGAATGCTGGATGACGAAAGAAATTGCATGGGTTTTGGTTAAGAAAAAGAAGGAAGAATGTTCAGGAATAGACAAGATAGATCAAGTGAATCCTTATATAAAGACAGCCGGACTATACTTAGGAGGGAAATCAGGAGGGCAAAAAGGTGACAGGAGATAGCTCTGGCACATAGAGTTAAGGAGAATCCAAAGGGTTTTTACAAATACATTAAGGACAAAAGGGTAACTAGGGAGAGAATAGGGCCCCTCAAAGATCAGCAAGGCAGCCTTTGTGTCGAGCCGCAGGAGATAGGGGAGATACTAAACAAGTATTTTGCATCAGTTTTTATTGTGGAAAATGACATGGAAGATATAGAAATAGATGCTGACATCTTGAAAAATGTCCATATTACAGAGGAGGAAGTGCTGGATGTCTTGAAATGCATAAAGGTGAATATATCCCCAGGATCTGATCAGGTGTACCCCAGAACTCCACGAGAAGCTGGGGAAGTGATTTCTGGGCCCCTTGCTGAGATATTTGTATCATTGATAGTCACAGGTGAGGTACCAGAAGACTGGAGGTTGGCTCATGTGGTGCCACTGTTTCTGAAAGGAGGTAAGGACAAGCCAGAGAAGTATAGACCTGACGTTGGTGGTTGGCAAGTTGTTGGAGGGAATCCGGAGGGACAGGATGTACATGTATTTGGAAAGGCATAGACTGATTCGGGATAGTCAATATGGCTTTGTGCATGGCAAGTCATGTCTTACAAACTTGATTGAGTTGTATTTTGAAGAAATAATGAAGAGGATTTATGAGGGCAGAGCGGTGAACGTGATCTATATGGATTTAACTAATGTGTTCAACAAGGTTCCCCATGGGAGACTAGTTACCAAGGTTAGATCTCATGGATGCAGGGAGAACTAGCTATTTTGATACAGAACTGGCTCAATGGTGGTGGACAGAGGGTGGTGGTGGTGGTGGACGATTGTTTTTCAGACTGGAGGCCTGTGGCCAGTGCAGTGCCACAAGAATCGGTGTTGGGTCCACTACTTTTCATCATTTGTATAAATAATTTGGATGTGAGCTTAAGAGGTACAGTTAGTAAGTTTGTAGATGACACCAAAAATTGGAAGTGTAGTGGACAGCAAAGAAGGTGACCTCGGATGACAGCAGGATCTTGATCAGATGGGCCAATGGGCTGAGGAGTGGCAGATGGAGTTTAACTTAGATACACGAGAGGTGCTGCATTTTGGGAAAGCAAATCTTAGCCGGACTTATACACTTAAAGGTATGGTCCTATGGAGTGTTGATGCACAAAGAGACCTTGGAGTGCAGGTTTATAGCTCCTTGACAGTAGAGTCGCAGGTAGATAGGATAGTGAAGAGGGCATTTAATGTGCTTTCCTTTATTGGTCAGAGTATTGAGTACAGGAGTTGGGAGATCATGTTGCGGCTGTACAGAACATTGGTTAGACCACTTTTGGAATATTGCGTGCAATTCTGGCCTTCTTCCTATTGGAAGGATGTTGTGAAACCTAAAAGGGTTCAGAAAAGATGTACAAGGATGTTGCCAGGGTTGGAGGATTTGAGCTATAGAGTGGGGCGGTCTTCCCTGGAGTGTTAGAGGCTGAGGGGTGACCTTAGAGAAGTTTATAAAATCATGAGTATGGATAGGTTAAATAGTCATGGTCTTTTCCCTGGGATGGGGGAGTCCAGAACTAGAGGGCATAGATTTAGGTTGAGAGGAGGGTGGTGCATGTGTAGAATTGGCTGCCAGAGGAAGAGGTGGACGCTAGTACAATTGCAGCATTTAAACGGGATCTAGATGGGTATCTGAATAGGAAGGGGTTAGAGAGATATGGGCTGGTTGCTGGCAGATGGGATGCGATTGGGTTGGGATATCTGGTGGGCATAGATGAATTGGATGAAGGGCCTGTTTTCATTCTGTACATCTCTATGACTGTATAACAGTGAAAGTTAGGGAGTTGAGCCTCATAAATCCTGGCTATGACACAGCTGCTTAACCAAGTGTGCAAAATATATTACCTCTCAGCCGTTCCATTTGCAAATCGAACACTATTTTCAAGGCAAGTTGTTCATGTCTCTGCATTCGTCTATAACCCAGAGAAAATACTTTAATAGTTGCTCAATGTGTCCCATATGCCAGATTCATTAAAGTCTGGACATCCTGAAGCAAGCAATTATACTGACTGCAGATTTCTACTCACCAATTAAAACTAATGATGGGCACTCGAACGGATCGGGGGCATCTTGAAGCATGCAGTGGACCTCAGTGTGGGGCCAAGGCTTATCAAATAGGTTTTCAACTGTCATAACCCTGGGGCAAGCAAATTCTTTATTCTTAATTTTGTAAAGCAGCAAAATGCTCTCACCAGCATTACGTCCAGATATTTGGACCCTGTTGATCACTCTCACTAGTATCTTGTGGCTGAGTAACAGGATTTCTAACAGCATTTTTGTTCCTGGTCAACTTTTCTTTATTTTTGGGGGTGACAAAAGCAGCAATCGCCCTCTATATTTCATCTTTCAAACAATATCAACCAGGGACCTGGCAGGATTTGGGTATATCCTGCCTGACTCACCAACTGTTGGGGATGGAAATAACGTCCCATGCAAGGAAATAATTTGTTTATCAGGTAGCAGTACAGCTGCAAGGCCAACTGTCTCAGCTGAGCCTGGGAAACACAATCTTAGCCTGGGAAACATAAGCTTTAGCAAGCAGGCACTAAGATGAGATTCAAAATGGTTTCCAGGCTTTTAATATGTGACAAAATGGCTGATCCAAATCTAACAATTCTCTCACATCATCACAGGGAATAAAACAAAAGAAATGAAACAAAATTAGAAATAAATAGATGCTTGTGCTAAATGTTTGCTCATTAGGAAGTCAACCAGAAATAGGGATCTCACAGGTTTCTTATAGTGCTCTACTTGAGGAATTCTCTCTCCCTTACATCTCACTATTGGTATCCAGCTAAGATTTACAACAATATTTACATCAACAGAAATAAAACATCTGTTATCAAATAGACATACAGATATACAGCACTGATAAGAGTCATAGAGAAACAGACACTTTGGTCCAACTCGTTCATACCGACCAGATATCCTAACCCAATCCAGTCTCACCTTCCAGCACCTGATCCATATCCTTCCAAGCCCTTCCTATTCATATACCCATCTAGATGCCTTTTAAATGTTGCAACTGTACCAGCCTCCACCACTTTCTCTGGCAGCTTGTTCCATTCATGTACCATCCTCTGAGTGAAAAAGTCACCACTAAGGTCTCTTTTATATCTTTTCCCTCTCACCCTAAACCTATTCCCTCTAGTTCTGGACTCCCCAACCCCAGGGAAAAGATTTTGCGTTTCTACCCTATCCATGCCCCTCATGATTTAATAAACCTCTATAAGGTCACCTCTCAGCCTCCGACACTCCAGGTAAAACAGCCTTGGCCTATTCACCCTCTCCCTATAGCTCAAATCTTCCAACCCTAGCAACATCCTTATAAATCTTTTCTGAACCCTTTCAAGTTTCACAACATCTTTCCGATGGTAAGGAGACCAGAAGTGCATGTAATTTCCAACAGTGGCCTAACCAGTGTCCTGTACAGCTGCAACATGATCTCCCAACTCTTGTACTTAATACTCTGACCAAGAAAGGAAAGCATACTAAACACCTTCTTCACTATCCTATCTACCTGTGACTCAACTTTCAAGGAGCTATGAATCTGCACTCCAACATCTCTTTGTTCAGCAACACTCCCTAGTGTATTAGCCCTGCTAAGATTTGCTTTCTCAATATGCAGCACCTCACATTAATCTAAATTAAACACCACCTGCCACTCCTCAACCCATTGGCCCATCTGTTCAAGATCCTGTTGTAATCTGAGGTAACCTTCTTCGCTGTCCACTACACCTCCAATTTTGGTGTCATCTGCAAACTAATTAACTGTACCTCTTATGCTTACATCCAAATCATTTATGTAAATGATGAAAAGTGAGCCCAGCACTGATCTTTATGGCACTCCGTTGGTCATAGGCCTCCAGTCTGAAAAACAACCCTCCACCACCCTTCTCTGTCTTCTACCTTTGAGCCTGTTGTGTATCCAAATGGCGAGTTCTCCCTGTATTGCATGAGATCTGACTTTTGTAGACTTTTTCTCTCTCTCATACACATACTCACACATAGACGTCCATGGCAGTTAATGTGTATTTGCAGAATGATATTTGCAGATATTTTGCTCAAAAAATGCGCAATCTGCAGGCAGTCAATACATGTAATATTTTGTGAATTCCGTTTTAGAATTAGAACCAGTGTTGACTCACGATTGGGATACAGACAAACTCTGACCTCACACCTTTAATGCATTGTCTGAGCTGAGATGTCACCTTTTGCTATAAAACCTTAAGTTATCTCAAGAAGGTGACTTACAAGAAATTCTGGGATTTACATAGTAATGATACCTGCAACCAGTCTAAAAGATGAAAGACTTAACAATCCAGGTTTGTTCAATAGATCATTTCAGTGGCAGGACATTGTAATTTTTTGCTATAACTTTTGTGTCTTGTACTCCACAACCACCTGATGAATGAGCAGCACTCTGAAAGCTACTGGTTCCAAAGAAGCCTGTTGGGCAAAACCTGGTGTTGTGTGATTTTTAACCTTTTCCAGGTTAGGGTAGATTATCCCTAAATTATCCATAGTGCCGAGGGATGTGCAGGTTAGGATGGATTGGCCATGCTAAGTTCCTGATGAAGGGCTCGGTGTTGAAACATTGATTCTCCTGCTCCTCGGATGCTGCCTGGCCTGCTGTGCTTTTCCAGCAACACACACTCGACTTGAGGATCTAACATTTGATTTTAGGTTATTATTAGAAGCAACAAGTATGTGAAGATTTTTATTAACCACAAAATGGCTTTTCAATTTAAAAAATACAGCAAAATGACTGAGAATAGTTATTGAACCTTGTGAACTTGTACTGCTGTTTTGCAGAATTAAGCTGAAATCCAAAGAGGACAATGGAATTTTCGTAAAATGAATACTGACACATTAATTGACCATTCGACCTAACCTTGAACTGCTACAATGGCATGATGATTTGCGTAAATAAGATTTCTTTCCCAAGAAATATCATTGGATTAAATTTCTGTAAATCATGTCACCTTATTATATGTGATTGGTGTTTTCTTCTAATTAAGACAGTACTATCTCTTAAAAAAAACATTTAAATAATGTATAATTTTCGAATGTAAATGCACAACTTCACCATGGATCAGAGAAGCTTTAACCTCTGTGTTGCTGGACAGAATTGCGTCAAGGTGCCTTAATTCAATAAATCTGCTTTCGCTTTGGAATTAGAATCAGTCTGACTCACGATTGGGGTACAGACATTTTGCATCCCATTGATTCTTTTGACTGATCTCGAACCAAGAAGCCAGTCTTCAGGTGTCATAAATCTTCACACTCTGATCTCCAGCATCTGCAGACCTCACTTTCTCCATGCTAAATTACTGATAATGCCCAGGGATGTGCAGGTTACGTGCATTACTCAGGGTTAAATGTAGAGCAATGGGAGTGGGGGAATGGGTGTGGGTGGGTTACGCTTCAGAGTGTCGGTGTGGACTCGTTGGCTGAGTGACCTGCTTCGGCGGGGGATTCTCAGAAGGAAAGAGATTTTTGGAAAGTGTGTTCTCCTCCCTTTCTGCTGCAGGGCAGTGCAGGGGCCTTCTGTTGGCCTCGCCCCCGCATTTCACCCCTCTCCTCACTCCTTTAATGACGTCACAACCCTGCAGTGGCCCTGTCAGTTTCAGAGTGACACACCCTCCCTCTGGGCAACTCTGCACCCTGGGAGAGACAGAGAGATGGGAGGAGGGAAAAACCTTCACTTGTAGCAACTGGAGTGAATCCATGGAGGGAGCAGACTCTGCACACTCAGGTATTTTTCTTAATTACCCGGGCGAGGAGCGGCAGAAGAATAGAGATTGGGAAGGGGGAGGGGTAGATATCTTTTCTGTTTTTGTTGTTAAAATGTACCTAATTCCCACTAGTAAATGCAACAGGTACAAGAACAGCACATGCAATATTCCTCATTGCAGATTCAAGGCAGCTTTGCATTCTCTGTTCTTCCTCTGCCTTGGCTCCAGTGCATTGGGCTTCCTTCCCTCAATCCCATCCCCCCGCCATAGGCTCCAAGCTGAACCTCAAAAGTTCGATTTCTCCCTCCATTCTTTCCCGGTTGTCTGTTGTGGGATTTGTAAACTTTCTCAATCCTCCAATTGAGAATAAGAGTTGGGAAGTCATTTTGTAGCTATACCAGACAGAGTAGCTTGTCAGGGCTCTTGAAGGAAGAGTGATGTTATTAGAATTCATATAGCCTGGCTAATAAGGAATAGTGTTATGTTGTAACAGTAATGCTATTAGTAAATGAAGGGGATGATTAAATTTAAACTAAAATTTTTTAGTAAGAGTTTTTTTTTTATTCCAGATTACCAAAGGTACAATCTCTGGGACGAACCAACAGAGGCTTGAAAGTTGAGTTCATAAGATATTCCCTGGGCCGTCTCAAATCTGTACTTTATTAGGAGTTCTTCATTACCATTGCCAACAAAGTGTGGTCCATTGTCCGAGCTAATGCATGTAGGTATACTGATGCAGCGATTAATTTCCTTAAGCAAAATCTTCACCACAGTCTCAGCAGTAGTGTTAGGGGTAGATTAGATTAGATTCCCTACAGCGTTCCCTACTTCAGCCCAACAAGTCCACACCAACCCTCGGAAGAGCAACCCACCCAGACCCCTTTCCCTCTGACTAATGCACCTAACACAATGGGCCATTGAGTGTGGCCAATTCACCTGACCTGCACATCTTTGGACTGTGGGAGGAAACCTACGCAGACACGGGGAGAATGTGCAAACTCCACACAGAAAGTCACCCAAGGAATCGAACCTGGGACCCTGGTGCTGTGAGGCAGCAGTGCTAACCACTGAGCCACACGCCAGTAGGGTAGGCTTCAATCCATTTAGAAAAGACTTGAACAATAACCAAAAGATGATTATAGCGTTGACATTTCTGCAACTCAATGAAGTCCAGTTGAAGTGTCTCAAAGGGACCCTCCGGCAAGGAAGCTCTACCCAGAGTACAAGGCAAGCCTTTTCCAAGGTTATGTTTCTGACAAATAAGACACCGGTCGCTAAACCTTTGAGATGGTTGTTGGAGGAAGTTGCCACCAAGCCATCAGGAGAAGCTTGGAGACCAAACAGGCACCACAGAGAGTTGCATAATACACACAGTCATTAACCCATAGAGAGTAAGATCATCAGACATACAAGTTGACCCGTAGGAGTAGTCCAGAGGTGGAATCGTCCTCCTGCCAATCAGAGCTCCCCTATTGTCTGAATGCAGAAGATGGACCGTGAAATTCGGAAGCTGCTGCTGTTGCTCCTCTCTCTCTGAATGAAGATTGAGCTTCATCTCAGACTGCAACTTCCTTCCTCTGTCCAACATCTGTGAGTACAACACTCTCTTTTCTCACCCCCTTTTTCCAGAGTGGTGAAGTAGGGATAGGTGAAGACAGCAGAGGGTATGATCTGGTTTGTCAATGGGAGGAAGGAATCTGGTTGATGGCAGGGAGGAGTGGAAATGAGGGGCAGGATCTGGGAAGAGAGTCGAGGCATGGAAAGAGAGGTGATTTGAAATTGGAGAACTCAATGTTGAGTCCTCTGCCCAGGCAGAAGATGAGGTTTGTCCCTCCAATTTGCAGTTTGATTCATTGTGGCAATGGAGGAGGCCAAAGATGGTCATGTCAGAAAGGGAGTGGGAAGGGGAATTAAAATGGGTGGTAACTGGGAGGTCCGGTTGGCCTTTGCGGACTTGGCTGTGATGCTCGGCGAACTGTTCCCCAAGGTTACACTCAGTCTCCCCAATGGAGAAAGAACCACAATTGGTAAACACATGACAAATACAGTACCACAATGTGAAGTCAGCCGTTGCTGTCAAAAAAGGAGCAGAAAGGAGGTGTATTGTTTAAATTGTGATATATTGGGATGTGGAGAAAGTGAGAACTGCAGAAGCTGGAGAAAAGACTCGAAAAGTGTGGTGCTGGAATAACACAGCAGGTCAGGCAGCATCCGAGGAGCAGGAGAGTCGACATTTCGGGCACGAGCCCTTCATCAGGATTGATGTGTGGATGTACAAAGGTACCTCAGCTTTCTTCCACACCGGTCAATGCCAGTTGTCAGACAGTGCAGCAAGCAATCAGCAAGGCACATGGTATATTAGCAAGAGGAACTGAGTTCATAAGTGGGTAGTTCTTCCTGCAGTTAGGGGGTCATTGAATATATTCAAGGCTGAGTTCATTTGATTTTTGAACAACAGTGAAGTTGATGTTTATGGGGGAAGGCAAGAAAATGGTTTTAAGACCAATATAGAACAGTTACAGAGTCACTCAGTACAGAAACTGACTCTTCAGTCCAACTAGTCCATGCTGACTGTATTCACAAATGAAATGAGTCCCACCTCTCAGTGTTTGGCCCATATCCCTCTGAACTTTTCCTATTCATGTTGTTATCCAAATGTATTTTAAACATTGTAACTGTACCTGCATCCATCGCTTCATCTGGACATTCATGCCACGTACAAACCACTCTCTGCTTAAAACAAAACAAATGATGCCCCGCATGTTTTTTTTTAAATCTTTCTCCTCTCACCATCAAAATTTGCTTCCTAATCTTGAAACTTCAGCACTAAGGAAAGGATACCCGCCGTTCATCTCATGTATTCCCCTCATGATTTTATAAACCTCTATAAGGTCACCTCACAATCTCCTGTGCTCCAGTGAAAAAGTGTGGAACTGGAAAAGCACTGCAAGTCAGGCAGTATCCAAAGAGCAGGAAAATCGATGTTTCAGGCATAAGCCCTGATGAAGGGCTGATACCTGAAACTTGGATTTTCCTGGTCCTTAGATGCTGCCTGATCTGCTGTTCTTTTCCAGCACCACACTCTCGGCTCTGATCTCCAGCATCTGCAGTTCTCACTTTCTTCCAGTGAAAAGGCCCAGCCTATCCATCTAGATGTAGGTAGAGCTATATCCCGTATGATCTGTTCAATGCTGGTGCAGGCTTGAAAGACCAAATGGCCTACTTCTCTCAAGTCTCGCACTCTGTGTTCAGGACAGCAAGAGACCATCAGACATAGGGGCAGAAATTATGCCAGTCTGCCCATCGGCTCCACTCCACCATTTAATCATGGCTAAAGCATTTCTTAACCCCATTCTTCCACTTTCTCCCTGTAACCCTCGATCCCCTTGATGCTCAAGAACCTATGTATCTCAGTCTTAAATATCCTCAGTGACTTCTATACAGCCTTATGTGGCAATGATTCCATAGATTCACCACTGTCTGGCTGAAGAAGTTTCTCCTTATCTCCATTCTAAAAGGTCTTCCCTTTACTCGAAGGCTGTGCTCTCAGGTCCTAGTCTCTCCTATTAATGGAAACATCGTCCCAATGACCACTCTGTCCAGGCTGTTCAGTATTTTATATGTTTCAGTTAGAGCCCCTCTGAGTGTGGACCTGTTAATCAGCATGAGCCAGACCCTTCAGGATGAGGTACAGCAGGGATTAGATTCAGAAAAGTGAGAATAGAGGGAGAGTGTGTGGGATGGAGATTTTCCAGCTGTTTGGGAATGAGTGAGGGAAGAGAGTTTGATCTAAAATAGAATTGATTGGATGGGCTGATGTGCCTAGGAGTGGGAGATGGGGTTTAAGTTGAGAAATGTGAGGTGTTGCATTTTGCTCAAGCAATCCAGACAGGACTGACTCAGTTAAGGGAAATGTTGCTGAACAAAGAGACCTTGGAGTGCATGCAGCTTCATACTTCCTTGAAAGCGGAGTCTCAGGAAGATAGGATAGTGAATAAAGTGTTTGGTATGCTTTCCTTTATTGGTCAGAGCATTGAGTTGGGAAGTCATGTTGCGGGTGGGACATTGGTAAGGCCACTTTTAGAATACTGCATTTGGTTCTGGTCTCCCTGCTATAGGAAAGATGTTGTGAAACTTTTGAAAGGAGTTGGAAATGATTTACAAGGCTGTTGCCAGAGTTGGAGTGTTTGAGCTACAGGGATGTTTTCGCTGACCTGATGAACGTTCATAACTGGCATGGATTGGGTGACTATGCAAGGTATTTTCCCAGGGTACGGGAGTCCAGAACTAGAGGGCATATGTTTGAGATGAGAGGGGAATGAATTACAAGAGACCTGAGGGGCAAGTATGGAATGAGCTGCCAGAGGAAGTGGTGGAGGCTGGTGCAATGACAATGTTTAAAAGGCATCTGGATGGATACATGAATAGGAAGGGTGTAGAGGGATATAGGCCACATGCAGGCAAGTGCAACTAGATTAATTTAGGATATCTGGTCGACTCAGACGAGTTGTGCTGTTTCCATGCTGTATGACTCTAATCATCTTCAGTGAAAGCAGAAGTGTGGTTGTGAAGACTGAACTTCCACAGTAGCTTTCAAGGATGTTTTGCCCTCACTGGGAGCAGAAGAGTTTGACTTAAGTGTGTCAGTGTTAATGCCTTGATGTCTCATTTTGCTCCTACCTTTCTGGTGACGTTAACCATTTCATGTCTGGTTGTTCCTCAAGAGGCTGCATTGCAGATTCACCCTGAATTGACACTTTTGTTTGCTTTCCAAAATCAAACCTGCTCACTCTCAGTAGTATCCCTGTGTTGTGAAAGATATTAACATTCAGGTGGAGTTGTCCAAAATTCAGTGAGATGTCAGTCTTGACTATTTTGCTGTTCTGCCCCTGTAAGATCCTGCATCAGCACCTTCAGGAGAATTAGTTAGAGCGGAGTGAGAACAGAGGGAGGGAGAGAGAGAGAGAGAGAGAGAGAGGGATGGTGCTTTCAATTTTGTGGAATAACAATAGAAAAGGATATTCTGCAGACTGTAGAATTGCTTCTTCTGAATTTCTACCCTGGACTGACAGTGATAACTTTTGAAATCTCTTTTTGCAGAGTATTTGAAGATCTGAAGACAGAAGTTTGAAAATCAACAGATGAAGGCCTTATGCCTGAAACATCGACTCTCCTGCTCCTGAGATATTGCCTGACCTGCTGTGCTTTTCCAGCGCTGGGCTTTTCGACACTGACTTTCCAGCATCTGCAGACCCTCGCTTTGACGTCAATGTCTGACAGTCACTCAACCCATCAACACAGCAACGGGAAGGCCTTTAGGAAGCCCTCCACCCTGCTGACCAACATGCGGATCCACACGGGAGAGAGGCCCTTCAGCTGCCCCTAGTGTGGGACAGCCTTCATCAATTTCTCTGTGCTGCTAACCAAACACGCAGATCCACATTTGGGGGAGGCCCTCAGCCGCCCTGGGTGCGGGAACGGCTATAGCCAGGCAACCGTCCTGCTGACCCACCAACTGGTCCACATGGGCGACAGGCCATTCCCCTGCACCGTGTGCGGGAAGACCTTTAGCAATTCCTCCAATGTACTGATGCACTGGCAGGTCCACATGGGGGAGTGGCCCTTCAGCTGCCCTGAGTGCAGGAATGCCTTCAGTGATTCCTCCACCCTGCTGACCAACTGGCAGATCCATATGGGGGAGTGGCTCTTCAGCTGCTCTGAGTGCGGGAAGGGATTCAGTCAGAACGGGCTCCACTAGAGGGACAGGCCCTTCAGGGGCACCGAATGCGGGAAGAAGTTCACTTGTTCAGTAAAGCTGCTGTCCCACCAGTGGGTCCACACACAATTAAGGGAAGTGTTGCAGAAGAAAAAGACCTTGGAGTGCAGGTTCATAGTTCCTTGAAAGTGGAGTCGCAGGTAGACAAGATATTGAAGAAGGCATTTGGTGTGCTTTCCTTCATTGATCAAAGCACTGAGTAAATGAGTGGGGAGGTCATGTTGCGACTCTATGGGAATTTGGTTAGGCCACTTTTGGAAAGTTGCATGTAATTCTGGCCTCGTCCTATGTAGGGTGTTGTGAACTTTGAAAGCGATTGGAAAAGATTTACAAGGCTGTTCCCAGAGTTGGAGGGTTTGTGCTACAGGGAGAGGCTGAATAGGCCAGAGATATTTTCCCTGGACCATCAGAGGCTGAGGCGTGACTTCATCAGAGTTCATTAGGGGCATGAGTAGGGTGAATACCCAAGGTCTTTTCCCCAAGGTAGGGGAGTACCAAACTGCAGGGGCATAGGTTTAAGGGGAATAGGCAAAGGGACCACTGAGGGTGGTGCATGTATGGAACAAGCTGCCATAGGAAATGGTGGAGGCTGGTACAATTACAACATTTAAAGGCATCTGGATGGGTACATGAATAGGAACGGTTTAGAGGGATATGGACCACATGCTGGAAAATGGGACTAGGTTAATTTCGGATATCTGGTCAGCACAGACAAGCTGGAATGAAGGGTCTGTTTCCGTGCTGCATGACTCTAATTGTCTTTAGTGAAAGCAGATGTGTGATTGTGAAGACTGAAGGTTTAGAGCAGTTTTCAAAGATGTTTTGCCCTTATTGGGACCGGAAGAAGTTACAATGAAATCTTTCATTTGTGAGAGAGCAACTGAGTGAGTCAGTACATCTCGGATTTTGGTGGAAAGTGGGAATTCATTGCACTGTGGGAATGAAACCCTACCCTATTCAGTCATTCCTGCTGGAGGGTGAGACTAAGCCTCAAGATTGGGGGGGGGGGGTAGATTTCGGACAGAGATGGTGAGAAACTGCTTTTCCCGGAAAGTAGTGAATCTATGGAATTGTCCGCCCAAGGAAGCAGTAGAGGCAGCTTTATTAAGTACACTCAAGACATGGTTGGATGGGTTTTTGCATGGTAGGGGAATTAAGGGTAGTTGGGACAATGCGGGGAGGATGAGTTGAGATATTGGATAGTTCAGCCCTGATCTTAATGAATAGCAGAGCAGGCGGATGGGTCAAGTGGCCTACTCCTGCTTCTATTACTATGAAACTATAACCCTGCATTTCCCATGGCTAACCCACCTAACCTGCACCTCTCTGGACACTGTGGACAATTTAGCAGTGACAATCCATATCAAGGCCGGTTCATTTTCCACATTACGACAGAGAACTATAGAAAGGGACAAGGAGAGTAAATATACCAGCAGTCAAAGCTGGATTCTAAAGATCAGAAAAATTGAAACTTAAAACGATGTGTCTGAATGTGCGCTGCATTGTAGCAAAAGTGAATGAATTAACTGTACACATTGAAGAGAATAATTATGATCTGAGACTCCTTGCAGAGACATGGCTTCTGGATGACAAGAAGTGGATCCTGAATATCGAGGGGGTAGTCAAATGGGAGCTCGGTAAAGGTAGAGGTTTGGCCCTGCTAATCAAAGCACTGATCGGAGGATAGTCTGGTGTCAGCTCGGATTTCAGGCCCTGATTTCTCCATGTTCCCACAGACTAAGATATCGGTCTGTTCTCAACTCTGTTGGAATGCTGCTGAAGCTTTGCCCCCCACCCACCCCCTTTTACACCATCCAGAACAATAAAACATTCAATCAATCAAGACCTAGCCCACAATCTCCCACCCTGTCAACCATCCAGACACAGAGTGTAGTCATAGCAGGCAATCAAACAAGAAAAATGAAACAAAATTAGAAATAAATAGGTGCTCGTGCTTAATGTTTGTTCATTAGGAAGTAAACTTGGAATAGGGGTCTCCCAGGTTTGTTACAGTGCCAAACGTGAGGATTTCTTTCTCCCTTACATATAACTATTAGAACCCAGCTATGATTTATAACAATACTTACACCAACAGAAATAAAACATCTGTTATCAAATAGACGTGGAGATATACAGCACGGAAATAGAGTTTTCCACACAATCTCAATCACACTCTCTCTCTCTCTCACACAAACACACTCTGCCACACACTCTCACACACACTCTCTGTCACTCTCTATCTCACATACGCATTCTCTCTCACATATTCTCTTATAATGTCAGTGGGCGTGAATTTGTATTTATAGATACATTCTATTTTGCTCAAAATATGCACACTTGCAACCAATTCTAAAAATAACTAATGTTCTGCTCGGAATCCTGAGCCTATGCCTGGCATACAGAACCTATCTGAGGAAGGGGATGACATGAATAGGGATGAGGGATGGGCATTCTATTCCAGGATATGCTCTGAGCTCCTAACATCTCCCGATAATCCCCAATACACCCTCCCACCCCTCCCCACATCCACCCACCGCCGATTACAAACCTTTCCTTACTCTGAAGGTGAAGAGTCCAGTATCAGTATCCAGCTTCAGGGTTGATATCTTTGGGCTGAGAGGCCTGAGCCATTCTAAACCAGGGAGCATCCTGGATATCAGAGTAATGTTAATGACCCAAGCCCATCACCCCAGGGAGAAACCAGCCCAATTTGGTCAATATGTCCATGGGACAAAACAGATGTAAAGGCAGCAAAATTCTGGGAGTGACCTGAATGAGAATGGCTTGTGTTAAGAGACTGAAATAAGTGGCCAGCTGTCTGACAGCTGACAAATGAAAAATAATCGATAAGCTGATTCGCCTTTGTTTAACCCTGCACTTTTGCCATGTATTCTTTGTGGTGTCGCTGACATGATCCAGACAAACAACATGAACTAGTCCAAGAATTCCCAGTCGCTAATGAGGTGAGTGGGGATTTGGCCAGAATGAGACTGAACCACGATGCAATTTACAGGTAAAACCAAATATGTCCAGCGCCCTTGCAATCCCAAACGCTGTGAGCCAGCCCTGATAGGATTTATTGGGATCAGGATACCCACTGGGAGTGGAATCTACCTCAGATACCCACCCAGTAGCCACTGCTGAGCAACCTTTTACTGAGGGGACCCTGAAAGTGGGGACAGGCAGACCCCAGTATTACACCTTTGCAGTGGGAACAAGACAGCGAAATCTCCCAGGCACAAATGCTTTAACAGTGACCCTTGCTTTAACTGTGGAAATATGGCCACTGGGGAGTGATGTGTCCTTAATGCTACCTTGGAGCTAACACAGGGATCAACATGCTTGCATCCTAGCAAAAGGAAAATCTGCTAATATACACTGATTCTCGCTATGCTTTTGGTGTGATTCATGATTACGGAGTCTTGTGGGAACATAGAGGATTTTTTAAGCTGCACAGGCCAGCCTAATAGTAATGTGGTTTTGTCCAATCAGTCTGGCAGTTACCAAGATGTTTGACTCATGCTGAGGCAACGGATACAGTCTCCAAAGAAATGAGCAGATAGTTGGCAGCCTTATGCCCCATTGGGTCCCCAGCAAAACCTGGATACAGACAATATAGGGCAGGTGTGCCAGACCTGGGTATGGTACTGAAATAACAGGGGAAGCCCCCTGCTGAAGAGAACAAACTATGGCCTCAAATAGGGTACTTCCTCGATACTCAAACTAAAATGTGGGTGACCCCTGCTGGACAGGTTTGTTTTCCTTCTTTCCTGCTGCCTATTTTAATTGATTATGTGCATAATTGTACACACTTGGGCAAGGAGGGAATAGTTAATACTCTACTATATAATTGGTGGCACCCAGACTTTCAGAAAGCAGCTAGGAAAAGAGCTAAAGCATGTTTACTTTGTAAACTAACAAGATTCATGCTTTAAGAAAGATTCCCTGTGTTTGTTAATCACTTCCTTACCTGGTGGCCTTTTTTACTTGTCTACAATTTACTTTTATGCAATCACCTCGTGTACCTTGTTATGACTATTGTCTAATAATAGTAGGTGTATTTAGTAGATGAATCAAAACCATCTGAATGATTGAAACAGCTGCCACTATAATATTTGCATCAGTTAACCAAAACTCTTCCAAGTTTACATTCACAGGGATGTCAAACCTAAGAATTAGGTCTGGGGTATATTGCAGCATCCTTCCTTGGGCAGAGAATTCCACATTCACTACTCTCCAGAAAAAGCAGCAGTCCTCACTTCCTCCTCCTCATCTCTGACCCAAATCTACTCCCCCTAATCTTGAGCACTAGACTCATCCACCAACAGAAATGACTGGATGGGGTAGGGCTTCATCCCCCACAGTGCAATGAATTCCTACTTTCAACCAAACTCCCAGATGTCCCCACTCACTCAGTTGCTGTCTCACAAATGAAAGATTTCATTGTAACTTCCTCTGCTCCAAGTAAGGGCAAAACATCCTTGAAAGCTGCTCTGAAAGTCCAGTCTTCACAACTTCTGCTTTCACCAAAACAATTAGAGCCTTACATCATGGAAACAGACCCTTTGGCCCAACTCGTCCGTGCCAACCAGATATCTGAAATCAATCTAGTCCCATTTGCCAGCATATGGCCCACATCCTGCTCAACCCTTCGTATTCATGTTCCCATCCAGATGCTTTTTAAATGTTGTCATTGTACTAGCCTCCACCATTTCCTCTGGCAGCATGTTCCATACATGCACTACCCTCTGCGTGAAAAGGTTGCCCGTCAGGTCCCTTTTAAATCTTTGCCCTCTCAGCACAAACCTCTGCCGTCTAGTTTTGGACTCCCCGACCCTGGGGAAAAGACTTTGGCTATTCACCCCAATCCATGCTCCTTATAAACTTTTATAATGTCACCTCTCAGCCTCTGACGTTCCAGGGAAACCAGGCCCAGCAAATTCAGCCTCTCCCTGTAGGTAAAACCCTCCAACTCTGGCAACAGCCTTGTAAAACTTCTCAGAACCCTTTCAAGTTTCACAACACCCTGCCATCGTACAGAGATCAGAATTAGACACAATGTTTCAAAAGTGGCCTAACCAACGTCCTGTGCAGCTGCAACAAGACCTCCCAACTCCATTACTCAATGCTTTGGCAAATAAAGGAAAGCATACCAAACACCTTCTTCACTATCCTGTCGACCTGCGACTCCACTTTCAATGAACTATGAACCTGCATTCCAAGGTCTCTTTGTTCTGCAACACTCTCTGTAACTGTGTCAGTCCTGCCTGCATTGCTTGACTAAAATGCAACACCTTACATTTCTCTAAATTCAACTCAATCTGCCACTCTTTGGCCCATCAACCAATCCAATATTCTAACTCTCTTTCCTCTCTTATTCCCTTTAAGCTGAAAATATCCATCCCACACAAGCATTCTCACTTTGCTGAACTTAATCCTGGCTGTACCTCATCCTGAAGGGTCTGGTTCATACTGATTAACAGGCCCACACTCAGGGGGGCTCCAACTGATACATACAGAATACTGAACGGCCTGGACAGAGTGGAAGTTGGGAAGATGTTTCCATTGGTACGAGAGACTAGGACCAAAGGGCACAACCTTAGAGTAAAGGGAAGACCTTTTAGGACCGAGATAACGAGAAGCTTCTTCAGCCAGAGACCGGTGAATCTATGGAGTTCACTGCCACAACAGGCTGTGGAAGACAAGTCACTGAGGATATTTAAGACTGAGAGAGAGAGAGAGAGAGAGGTTCTTAAATATCAAGGAAATTGAGTGTTATGGGGAGAAAGCGGGAGAATGAGGTTGAGAAATTATCAGCTGTGATTTTGTGGTATGAGCAAACCTGATGGACTGAATGGCCTACTTTCTGCTCCTATGTCTTATGGTGTCTTGCTGTCCTGGACACAGAGGGTCAGAATTGGGGGCAGAAATAGGCCATTTGGTCTTTCAAGCCTGCACCAGCATTGATCAGCTCATAACTCGATATGGATCTCCCTACATCTAGGTGGTTAGGCTGGGACTTTTTGCACTGGAGCACAGGAGGTTGAGGTGACCTTATAGCGGTTTATAAAATCGTGAGGTGACCGGCATGTGCCCTTACCCTAGGGTGGGGGGTTTCAAGACGAGGGTGCAAATTTTGAAGGTGACAGGTGAAAGAATTTAAAAAGACTTTAGGGCACTTTTTTGAGTGATTTGTGTGTGGGATGAATGTCCAGAGGAAGTGGTGGACGCAGGTACAGTTGCAACGTTTAAAAAACATTTGGATAAGTACATGAATAGGAAAGGTTCAAAGGGTTAAGGGTGAAACACAGGCAGGTGGGACTAGGTCAGCTGGAGAACACAGTCAGCATGGACTAATTGGACTAAATAGGTAATTTAGCACAGCCAATCCATCCGAAGTTGCACATCCCTAGGCACTATGGTTATTTAGCATGGCCAAATCACTTGAACCCACACAACACTGAACATGATGGAGAATTTAGCATGGTCAATGCACCCTAATCTGCACAAAGTTAAAAATCACACAATACCAGATTATAGTCCAACTTCATTTGAATGGACTAGCATTTGGAGTGCTGCTTCTTCATCAGGTGATTGTGGACTATAAGATCATAAGACACAAAATTTATGGAAAAACATTACGGTGTCCTGCCACTGAAGACATATTGAACAAACCTGGATTGTTAAGTCTTTCATCTTTTACAATGGGTTGCAGATATCATTAATATTAAATCCCAGAACTTCCATTAAGGCACCTTATCGAGATAACTTCAGGTTTTATAACAAAAAGTGACATCTCAGCTCAAACAAAACATTAAATGAGTAAGGTCAGAGTCTGTCTGTATCCCAGTCTTGAGTCAGACTGGTTCTATTTCCAAAGTGGAATTTACAAACTATTGCATGTACTGACTGTCTGAAGATTGTGCATCTTTTGAGCAAAATAGAATGTATCTGCAATTAACATTCTGCAATACAAATTCACCCCCATGGACTTGTGTGTGTGCATGAGAGAAAGAAAAAGTCTATTTCTGTGCTATTTATCTCTATTTCTATTTGACAACAGATGTTTTATTTTTGTTAAAGTAAATATTATTATAAATCATAGCTCAGTAGTGATTGTTAGATGTAAGGGAGAGAGAATTCCTCAAGTAAGGCAGTATAAGAATCCTGGGAGACTCCCATTTCTGGTTTACTTCTTAATGATAAAACATTAAATACGATTACCTATTACTTTCAAATTTTGATTAATTTTTCTTGTTTGATTTCCTGCTACGACTACTCTGGCTGGATGGTTGACAGGCTGGGAGGTTAAGAGCTGGGTCTTGATTAACTGTATGTTTTATTGTTCTGCAAGGTGTAAAAGGGGGTCAAAGCTTCAGCAAAAATCCAGCAGAGCTGAGAACAGACCAACATCTAACTCTGTGGGAACAGGAAGATCAACAGAGGACACAAAAATCAGGACCTGAAATCTGACCTGACACCAGACTACCCTGTGATCAGTGCTTTGATTAGCAGTGCCAACCCTCTACCTTTACCTAGCTTCACATTTGACCATTCCCTCAATATTCAAAATCGAATCCTTGTCATCCTGAAACCATGTCTCTGTAAGGAGTCTCAGATCATAATTTTTCTCTTCAATGTGTGCATTCAGAGTCATAGAGATGTACAGCATGGAAACAGACCCTTCGGTCCAAGCCGTCCATGCCAACCAGATACCCCAACCCAACCTCGTCCCACCTGCCAGCACCCGGCCCATATCCCTCCAAATCCAAAGGCCTTTTAAATGTTGCAATTGTGCCAGCCTCCTCCACTTCCTCTGGCAGCTCATTCCATACGCATAACAACCTCTGTGTGAAAAAGTTGCCCCTTAGGTCTCTTTTATATCTTTCCCCTCTCACCCTAAACCTATGCTGTCTAGTTCGGTACTTTTGTTATAATGCAGCACACATGCAGATACACCATTTTTAGTTTCAAGTTTTGTGATATTTAGAATTCAGTTTTGATTTCGGTACATTTATTCTCCTTGTCCCTTTCTTATTCTCTGATGCTCATTTTCCACATCACGACATTACTCATCAGGCTTGATTTGGATTGTCAGTGCTAAAGTGCCCATCGTGTCCAGGTTAGATGGGAAATGCAGAGTCATATTTCATAGTAATAGAAGCAGGAGTATGCCATTTGGCCCATCCAGCCTGCTCCACCATACATTAAGATCATGACTGATCTATCCATCGGCTCAGCTCCTCCTCCCTGCATTATCCCATCAACCCTACAATGCAAAAACCCAACCAACTGTGTCTTCAATATACTTAATGAAACTGCCTCTGCTGCTTTCTTGGGCAGAAAATTCCTTAGATTTACTACTCTGGGAAAAGCAGTTCTTCCTCATCTCTGTCCTAAACCCAGTCCCCCACATCTTGTGGCCTAGTATAATCCACCACCAGAAATGAATGGATATGGTAGGCATTCAGTCCCACAGCGCCATTTTCTACCAAACTCCCGGATGTACTCACTTACTCAGTTGCTGTCTCACAAATGAAATATTTCATTGTAAGTTCTTCTGGTCCCAGTAAAAGCAAAATATCTTTGAAAGCTGCTCTGAAATTTCAGTCTTCACAACCACACTTCTGCTTTCACCGAAGATTATTAGACTTATGCAGCACAGAAACAGACCCTTCGGTCCAACTCGCCCATACCGGCCAGGTATCCTAAATTAATCTAATCCCACTTGCCAGCATTTGGCCCATGCCCCTCTCAATGCTTTCAATTTATGTATTCACGCAGATGCCTTTTAAATGTAATTGTACCATTCTCCACCACTTCCTCTCACAGCTCATTCCACATATGCACCACCTGCAGTGCAAAAACATTGCACCTTGGAACCCTTTTAAATCATTCCTCTCTCACCTCAAGAGTATGCCCTCTAGTTTTGGACTTCCCTACCCTGAGGAAAAGAGCTTGGGTATTCAATCTATCCATGCCCCTTATAAACCTCTATAAAGTCAACCCTCAGCCACCGATGCTCCAGGGAAAATATTCCTGGCCTATTCAGCCTCTCCCTGTAGTTCAAACCCTCCAAGTCTGGCAACAGCTTTGTCAATCCTTTTCGACCTCTTTCAAAGTTTCACAACATCTTTCATACATCAGGGAGACCAGAACTGAATGCAGTTTTCCAAGAATGGCCTAATCAATGTACAGCCACAGCATGACCTCCCAACTCCTTTACTCAATGCTGTGATCTAAAAAGGAAAGCATACCAAACGCCTTCTTCACTATCCTATCTACCTGCACTCCCATGTCCCTTTGTTCTGCAACACTCCCCTTAACTGTACAAGTACTGCCAGGATTGCTTGACCAAAATGCAACACCTCACACGTCTCCACATTAAACTCCATCTACCACACCTCAGCCCGTTCTGCATCCATAAATTCTAATTTAAACCGAACTCTCTTTCCTCTCTCATTCCCTAGTCGCTGATAATCTCCATCCCCCACACTCTCCCTCCATTTTTACTTTGCGGAACCTAATCCCTGCTGTATTTCGTCCTGATGGCTCAAAATGCTGACCAGCCAGGACAGAATGGACGTTGGGAAGATGTTTCCATTGAGATGAGAGACAAGCACACAAGGGTACAACCTGAGAGTAAAGGGAAGGCCTTTTGAAATTAAAAAAAAGGAGAAATGTCTTCAGCCAGAGAGTGGTGAATCTATGGAATTCACTGCCACATAAGTCTGTGGAGGCCAAGTCACTGAGGATATTTAAGACGAAGATAGATAGATTCTTGAGTATTAAGGGGATGGAGGGTTGTGGGAGAAAGCGGGAGAATAGGGTTGAGAAACTTTTCAGCCATGATTGTGTGGTATGAGCAGATCTGATGGGCTGAATGGGAGAATGTGAGGTCTGCAGATGCCCAAAACATGGATTTCCTGTTCCTCGGATGCTGCCTGACCTGCTGTGCTTTTCCAGCAACTCTGATGAGTGAATGGCATAATGCCTGCTCCTATGTCTAATGGTCTCTTGCAGTCCTGGACACAGAGTGAGAATTGGGAACAGGAGTCGGCCATTTGGTCGTTTGAAACTGCGCCGGCATTGAACAGATATTAACTAGATATTAATCAACCTACATCTAGGTGGACAGGCTGTGACTCTTCACTGGAGCACAGGAGGTTAAGAGGTGACCTTGTAGAGGTTTGTAAAATCATGAGGGGGATAGTTGAGGTGAACAACAGGAGTGCTTTCCTGAGACTGGAGGTTTCAAGATTAGACAGCAAACTTTGAAGGTGAGAGGGGAACGATTTTAAAAAGACTTGAGGGACACTTTTTCTTTAAAAAAAGAGTGGTGTGTGTATGGAAAGATTGGACAGACAAAATGGTAGATGCAAGTCCAGTAACAACATTTACAAGACATTTGGATAAGTACATGAATAGGAAAGGTTCGGAGGGATATGGGCCAAACACTGACAGGTGGGACTCGTTTAGTTTGTGAATATATCAGCATGGACTAGTTAGACTGAAGAGTCTGTTTCTGTGCTGTATGACTCTGTAACTGTTCTGTACTGATCTTAAAATCATTTTCTTGCCTTACCCCACAAACATCCACTTCTTTGTTGTTCAAAATCAGATGAACTCAGCCTTGAATATAGTCAATGATGCGCTAACTACAGGAAGACATCCCCACTTCTGAACTCAATTCCTCTTGCTAATATACCACGTGCCTTGCTGATTGCTTGCTGCACTGTCTGATAACTGACATTGACTGGTGCACAAGAACACTAAAACCTCTTTGTACATCCATACATCAATACTACTGAAGGGCTCGTGCCCAAAATGTCAACACTCCTGCTCCTTCGATGGTAGCTGGCCTGCTAAATTGAAATGAATTGAATTTACTGTCACGTGTACTGAGGCACAGTGTAAAGCTTTGTTTTTCCAGCACTACAGTTTTCCACTCTGATCTCCAGCATCTGCAGTTCTCACTTTCTCCACATGCCAATATATCACTATTTAAACAATGCACCTCCTTCTGCTTTTCTTTCACAGCAAAAATTGACTTCTCCAATTTCAAATAACCTCCCTACCCATCCTCCGACACCCGTCCCAGCTCGTCCCCTTCCCGTAAACTCCTCCTTGCCACCAACCAGATTCATTCCTCCCATTGACCAACCAGGCTGTCTCCACCTGTCCCCACTTCACCACCCTACCCCTCGCACCCCCCTTTACCTGCAGCTCCCCATGCACCCACCCACAGTCCTGATCAAGGGTTACATCCAAAAACCGACTTCTCCACTTTCTGATACTGCCTGGCTTGCTGTGTTCTTGCAGCCTCCTGCCTGTCTATTTTGCCAATTGAGACACAAACTTGGACCAACGTTTCCCGAGGCTGCCCTGGATTCACTCCCTTTCCTTTCAGTTGCTGCAAGTCAACAATTGAATCCAAGAATGAAAAATAAATAGAAAATGGGGTTGAACTGAGGAAGGAAGTTGCAGTCTGGGCTAAAGCTAAATCTTCAGTCAGAGAGAAAGGAGCAGCAGGAACTTCAGAAGCCCATGGTTCATCTTCTGCATTCAGGCAGTAGGGTAGCTCTGAATGGAAGGAGGACACATCTCCTTGCAGTCCTCCAGTGCTCCATATTCGTCCATCAAAAGAAGGTCGTGCACCTTTTCTGCCAACAGCAAGGAACATGTGCAATGTTTTAGTGACACCGGCGAACATGCGCCCTACTTGTTGACACCGAGGAGCATACGCAATATGCTCTGCGGCGATGTTGTTGCTATTGACAGAAAAAAAGGGTAGAGCCACGATTTGTTTTCCCCATGTGGCGCGACATTTTGTTGCTTTTGCATTTTGTCAGGCTGCTCAACGTTTTTATGTATTTTCCCAGTGTAGGGGTGAAGTTCAGAACTAGAGGGAATAGGTTTAGGGCGAGAGCGGAAAAAATAAAAGGTACCGAAGTGGAAACTTTTTCATGCAGATCGTGGGGTGGTGTGTATATAAAATGAGTTGCCAGAGGAAGTAGTGGAGAATTGTACAATTACAGCATTTAAAAGGCACCTTAAGGGCAACTTTTTCATGCAGATCGTGAGGTGGTGTGCATATGGAATGAGCTGCCATAGGAAGTGGTGGAGAATGGTACAATTATACCATTTAAAAGGCATCTGGATGCGCATATGAATAGGAAGGGTTTATTTTTTTTCTTTTTTTATTTAACCCCCACACTACCACCTAAGTGCGGTAGTGCTTATTTTTTTCCCCAGCACCCATGGGTGTGTGTGTGCAGGTGTGAGACACAGTGAAAGACACAAAGTGCACGAATCTTTATTCAAATTCCACCACCGGGAAGATGGGAAAACACCCGGGTGGCCAGTGACAAACACTGCCCTTCACATCAAAGGGCAGTGCTGTGTGATCAAAACAGCGAAGGTGGGGATAGGGACTAAATCAAAATAGAGTTGGAATAGGAAGGGTTTAAAGGGATATGAGCTAAATGCCGGCAAATGGGACTAGATTAATTAGGATATCTGGTTGGCATGGGCATGTTGGACCAAAGAGTATGTTTCCATGCTGTGCATCTCTATGACTCTGAATAATAAAATGTATACTTTGACAAATATAATAAGGCTTAATTCTCTATATGCTTTACTAACCATTCTCAACAGGTCCTGCCCCATTCAATGCCTGAGGAACATGCACATGCTGGTGCATCATCTCCTTCACTAGTATTTACACACTAGCCTAAGCAGTTGCATAAGTAACAGCAAAGGTAAAAAGCACAAAGATTAAAAACAGCGATGGTAAAAAGCACACAGATTCAAAAAGTGAGGGTAAAAAGCACAAGGATTTAAAAACAGTGAGGGTAAAATGCGCAGAATATCTACTCTGCTTTGATAACAACAGCTGAAAGTTTTTTTTTGTCAAATTGACAACTGCAATAGCAAACGTTTAGAAAATCCACCACTGGACCCAATCTTTGATAAACTTTTTTTTTTCGGAAATCCTTTTCAGACTTCAGGCTTCTCCAGATACAATTAGCATGAAGGAAAGATTACGCTTAGTGGGGAAAGGATGAGTAATAGCATTTCTTAGCTCTCATCCAAAATAGTCTTGAAAGGATAAAAAATGCATCTGAATGGGGAAATGAGTAGGTAAGGGTCAGAGGGATATGGGCCAAATGCTGGCAACTAGGTCACGAGATTAATTTAGGATTTCTGGTCGGCCTGGACTGAGGGTTTATTTCTGTGTGCTCACGATAGACGCCTCTCTTCTGGGCTCGCCAGTCATCTCCCCGTACCATTTGTTATTTCCATGAAATAATCTGACAATCGTTGATCCTGAGGAATTTCCCACGAGAGTTTGTGGGTCCACAGTTGAAATGCGTTTTTTTAAAAAAATATCCCTGCTTTCCATTTTCTCCCAGCAGAAATTGTTTTGCCCTGAAAAAATCTAGCAGGAAGATGATTATGGAGTTATCAGTAAAAATGTCTTATTTGAGTCACCCAAGCTTAGAAATGGAAGAACATCAGTGGACGGGTTCAGAGACCCGGGTTCAATTCCCGCATCAAGCAACTGTCTGTGTGGAGTTTGCACATTCTCCCCGTGTCTGCGTGGGTTTCCTCTGGGTGCTCCGGTTTCCTCCCAAAGTCCAAAAATGTGCAGGTTAGGTGAATTGGCCATGCTAAATGTAGGAAAATGTGTCTGGATGGGTTGTTCTTCGGAGGGTCGATGTGGACTTGTTGGGTTGAAGGGCCTGTTTCCTCACTGTAAGTAATCTAATCTAATCTAAATCTCTCTTCAATGTTATAGTTGGATTTGCCCTTTCAACATTCCTTGAATTTAAGGTGTTCCATTGTAGTGTTTAATTATGATCCATTAAAAGCAGTATCCAGTCTCATCTGAGTGTAGAACCAACTCTACTGACTGAACAAGCGAAACAACTTTTCTACATGCTCTTTAGATGTGACATCCTCTCTTCCTCGCTCTCTGTTGACCCAACAGGATTACCAGGGCTGGACATACCACTCTTGAAATACGATTGCTGATCTGCAGTTTGCCTCTGCTGCGTAACATAAGGATTGAAAAGCTGCGAGCCTGATCTCGCACAAAGACAAAAACAGACTGTTCACCTGTGTCTGTGCAGAGGATAAATTTTCTTTGGAACAGATCACAAAATAACAACTGTTACCAGTCCCCCAACTCATGTGTTTTCCATGGACAAAGTTATAAATCAGAACTGAAAAATGTGTTGCTAGAAAAGCGCAGCAGGTCAGGCAGCATCCAAGGAGCAGGAAAATCGACATTTCGGGCATAAGCCCTTCTTCAGGAATGATATTCCTGAAGAAGGGCTTATGCCCGAAACGTCGATTCTCCTGCTCCTTGGATGCTGCCTGACCTGCTGCGCTTTTCCAGCAACACATTTTTCAGCTCTGATCTCCAGCATCTGCAGTCCTCACTTTCTCAAAGTTAAAAATCACACAACATCAGGTTATAATCCAACAGGTTTACTTGGAAGCACTAGCTTTCGGAGTGCCGCCCTTTCGTCAGGTGGTTGTGGAGAATAAGATCATGATCATGAAATTTATAGCCAAAGGAGTCCAGTGTCATGGAAATGCAATACATTGAACAATTTTAGAATAAATCTTCCATCTTTTAGAAAGAGTTTCTGCTCTTTCATATGTTAATCCCAGAACGTGCATTTAATTACCATCTGAAGAATGTCATTTAAATGCAGAGCTTCTGTCTGGGTCCCAATGTTGAGTCAGACTGACATTTTTCTTAGAAAAGCTTAAATGACATTCTTGAGATGGTAATTTAGAGATTCGGGTGTAGGTTAGGGTGGATTGGCCATGCTAAATTACTCACAGAGCCCAGGAATGTGCAGGTGAGGGTGGATTAAGCATGGGAATTTTGGATTTAGGGGGTGGGTATGGGTGGGATGCTCTTCAGAGGGCCAATGTGGAATAGATGGGTTAAATGGCCTGCTTCCACATTGTCAGGATTGTATGACTCCCCCCCCCCCCCCAACCCACACACACACACACTCAAAGTTGTATTTTATCTGCTTCTATTCTGTAAACCTCTTTCAGAATTCAATAGAGAATTTGAGGAAAAAATCTCTTTGCCCAGAGCGGGAGGACAATGTGGTATCTTCTACTGCAAAGAGTGGTTGAAGTAAATTTCATCAACATACTCATGGGAAAGGTGGAACTGCAATATAAGGAGAGAAGTATAGAGGGATACATTGACAGGGTGACATAAAGAGGGGATAAGAGAAGTATACATGAAGAATAAATATCAACTTACAGCAGTGGGGCTACATAGTCTGCTTCTGTGCTGTGGACCCAACTTAGTTATATGAAATATTTCCATCTCTAAGGAAACTAAAACAAAATGAATTTATTTGTCGCATATTCATGTGGGGCGAATGATTTGTCCAAGCGACAAAAAAGAAGTACACAAAGGTATTACGCTGCCAATTCTGATTGGGGATAATAATTGTCCAATGCAGGGAATCATGATCCGGAGTGCACTGTCAGAAAGGATGCTGTAACGATGCTTTGGAGAAGCATAAAGAGAATGAAACTAATTGACCCACATCCCTCTAAACCTTTCTTTTCATGTACCCATCCAAATGTTTTTAAACGTTATAACTGCACCTGCATCTCCCACTTCCTCAGCAAGTTCATTACACATACAAACCACCCTCTGTCTAAACGTTGCCCCTCAGGTTCCTTTTAAATCTCTCTCCTCACAGCTTAAAAAAAAGCCTCCGAGTTTTGAGACCCCCCCACGTGAAGGAATAGCCCTTTGCTATTTACCTTACCACCACTCCTCGTGATTTTATAAATCTCAATGAGGTCACCTCTCAACATCCTGTGCTCCAGTGAAAAAAAGGCCCAACCTCCCCTTATAACTCAAACTCTCCAGTCCTGGCAAATCTTTACTGAACCACTCTAATAGTATTCTTCCTATTACAGGACCACCAGAACTGTACTCAATACTCCAAAAGTGGCCACACCAACATCTTGTACAACCTCAACGAGATGTCCCAACTCCTATAATCAATGATGTGAACAATGAAGGCAATGGTGCTAAATGCCTTCTTTGCCACCCTGTCTACCAGTGATACAACTTTCAAAGAACTATAAAGCTGAACACCCCCCCCCCCCCCAACCATGTCTCTCTGCTTCACAATACGATCCAGGGCCCTACCATTAACTATACAAATCCTGCCCTTCCTTGTTGTAGCAAAACGCAAGCCCTTGCTTTTGTTCATACCTCTCTCATAAACACACTCGCTCTGTCAGGCACACACACACATACACCCTGCAACAATCTCACAGGCTTATACTCCATCACACACACTTTACCAAGCATGCACACACTCTCACGCACAAACTCACATGCACACGGACACATAACTCTATGGGTGAATTTGTATTGGCAGAATTATATTTGCAGATACATTCAATTTTGCACAAAAAGCGCACAATCTGCAGGCAGGCAATCCATGTAATATTTTATAAATTCCTACTTTGCAAATAGAATCAGCCTGAGTCATGATTGGGATACTGACAGACTCAAACCTCACACCTTTCATGAATTGTCTGAGCTGAGATGTCAAATTTTATAAAACTTTAAGTCATCTCGCTTAAAAGATATTCTGGAATTTACATATAAATGAACTGAAACCTGCAACCCATTCTAAATGATGAAAGATTTAACAGCAATCTAGCTTTGTTCAATACATCCTATCAGTTGCATGACACTGTGATATTTTGCTATAAAATCTGTGTCTTATGATCCTGCTCCACAGCTACCTGATGAAGGACCAGCGCTCCGAAAGCTAGTGCTTTGAAATAAACCTGTTGGACTATAACCTGGTGTTGTGTGATTTTTAACTTTATCCATTCCGGTCTAACATCGGCACCTCCACATCGTTTCCAGTGAACACAGTCCACACCTCCCAGTGCTGCCATTAAACTTTACAAAGCCGATGCAATGAGGCACTCTGCACCCTTGAAAAATTTACAATTTCTAACGATACTAGCTACTCATTCACTGCTCCATCTGATGCACAACATTGGAAACTTAGTGCAAGAGGCTGAAAGAAATGAGCACTTTTAAAACAAAAACCTCTTGGAGCTCAAAGCTTTCAATGAGAGTCTGAGCCCGGCAGTAAGTTCAGGTAACATTGATTGTGACCCAACTTTGTTACAGCTTTTAAACAGCTCAAAGTCAAAGCGCACACAGTCCCCCTGCCCCCACTTCACCTCACTTTCTTTACTATTGGTCACCACTGAGTTGTCCCTTTGTAATTGGATCCTTGGTACAGCCGGCGGAAGTATTGCTTCACTCGCAATTTCAATCCATACTCTGTCAGCAAGTAAGTTTCTCCCCTCTCATCTGCTGGGGGAGGAGGAGGCAGTGTAGAGTCAACCGCACTGCCGTAGGTCTGGAGTCATGTGTACAGGATGCAGCTGGGACGACTGAGTGAATCCTTTCCCAAAATGGCTGTTTCCTTTCTTAAAAAAAGACGTAAGTGAATTAAATGGGGATTCCATCCCCATCCCGAAAATAGTTTCATCGTTAGATTCTGAATTCCAGATTTCTGATCAAAGTCCAATTCCGTCATCTGCCACGGCAGGATTCAAACCCGGGAGTCCCCGGAACTAGGTGGATATTCCAATCGATAATGGCATTCAGCCATCACTTCTTCAATCCCCCTGCGATGGCGTGTGAACTTGCTGGTGCCTCTGCAGGTGGGAGGAGTGGGTGAAGGCCGTCCCACAATGAGAGCAGATGAAATGCCTCTCCACGGCGTGGACCCGCTGGTGCCTCCACAGGGCAGAGGATTCGCTGAAGTTGTTCCCGCACTGGGGGCAGGAGAAGGGCTCTCCTGGTGTCGACCCGCTGGTCAGCAGGTGGAAGGAATTCCTGAACATCTTCCTACACTCGGGGCAGCTGAAGGTCATCTCTCCCGTGTGGTCCCGCTGGTGGGCCAGCGGGTGGGAGGAATTCCTGAATGCCTTCCCGCACTGCACTCGGGCAGTTGGAGGGCCTCTCTCCCGTGTGGACCCACCCGTGCCTCAACAGGACGGAGGAATAACTGAAGGCCATCCCGCACTCAGGGCAGAGGAACAGCCTCTCCCCCGTGTGGACCCACTGGTGCCTCAGCAGGGTGGAGACCTGGGTATAAAGCCCTTCTCACATTCGGGGCAGGAGAACGACCTCTCCCCCGAGTGGACTCGCCAGTGGGTCAGTAGGTTGTAGGCCTGACTAAAGCCCTTCCTGCACTCGGGGCAGGAGAATGGCCTCTCCCTGCTGTGACTGCGCCGATGAGTATCCAGCACAGATGGGACACGAAAGCCTTTCCCACAGTCGCCACATTTCCAAGGTTTCTCCACGGGTGGGATCCCTCAGGTTCCTCCACGGACGAAGCTTTTTTCGCACACAACTGCGTGTCGAGACTGTCCCCACCGTGGATTTCTCTTTCCAGACCGTATAACTGTTTCAGGCTCCACGCTCAGTGCGCTGCAACAGTAGGGTCTCTCATCCGGTCCCAATTAAGCTGAAAACATGCTGATACAGGAACCAAAAAGCTTTGCTCCATCTCACAAAATCATATTCAAAAATCGTTGTGGTTCCGACGGATTAAGTGACTGTCAGACATTAACATCAAAGCGAGGATTGTAGACGCTGGAGAGTCAGAGTCGAAAAGTGTGGCGCTGGAAAAGCACAGCCGGTCAGGCAGCATCTGAAGAGCAGGAGAGTGAAACGTTTCGGGCATAAGCCCTTCATCTGTTGATTTTGAAACTTCCGTCTTCAGATCTTCAAAAACTCTGCAAAAAGAGAGTACAAAAGTCATTGTCAGTGTGGGGTAGAAATTCAGAACAAGCAGTTCTACTTTTTGCAGAACATTCTTTTCTTCTGTTATTCCACAAAATTGAAAGCACCATCCCTCTCTCTCTCTCTCTCTCTGTTCTTACGCCGCTGTAACTAATTCTCCTGAAGGGCAGAACAGCAAAAATGTCAAGACTGAAATTTCTCTGAATTTTGGATAACTCCACCTGAAAGTTAATATCTTTCACAACGCTGAGAGTAAGCAGATCTGATTTTCGGAAAAAAAGTGTCAATTCAGGATGAACCTGCATTGTTGCCCCATTTCCCTGTCCGCACATCAGTCGAAGCAAAACAGTCAGAGATACCTCCTTCATCGTTATTCGAGGCACTGGAAGGAGAGAGAATGATCACCCGTGTGCACAGAGACATGAGTTCACCGGTCTACAATTTCCTGAATTAACCTTGCTCCCCTTCTTAAACAAGGGCACAACATTAGCAATTCTCCAGTTCCTGAGATCTCACCCGTATTCAACGATGCTCAAATGTGTTTGTTTAGGATCCAGCTATTTCCTCCTCGCTCTTCCCCGCCCCTGCCCAGTCACCTGCAATACATCCCATTTGGACCTTTGGTCTTGTACAATTTAATGCCTTTTAGAATACCCAAAACCTCCTCCCTTCTTATGTAGACTTGACCTCGAGTAATCACACTGCTGTCCCTAACCTCAACATCCGACATGTCCCTCTCTTTGGTGAATACCAGGGTAAAGTAGTCATTAAAAATCTCACCCATTTCCTCAGACTCTGCATAATCTCATTGAGTGGGCGCGCTTTTTTCAATTTTAGGTTTTTCGTCTCGCTTGCTGTGTATTCAATCTTCTGCATCCTGATTACAATTTTATTTTTGCGCACTTTTGAGCCTTAAAAAGAAATAATGTGGGAAAAGATTAAACATGAAGGTAATGTGGCCAAGAATGAATCTCCTGATTCATTTTTATCCCATATCCTCACTAATGATAGGAGGCCTGTGCATAACCCCTTTCTTCCTTTGTGGTTCCTCAATTCCACTCACACACATCTTCACATGCTGTCTATTGATACCATCATTTCTTACAAACAACCCAACCTGAGTCCCTTCACCCATCTCCCTGTCCATGAATTGGGATGCGTGTTCTTGCATATTTATTTTCCAGCCCTGATCTCTGTGATAGATGTACCATTGTACCTGCCAGTGTCAATCTGCACCACATGCTCATTTATCTTGTTTTGCCTTCGATGTGAATTTATATCAAACACCCTTAGTCCTGTGTTGATTTCACCCCCTTCTTCATTGATGTTCACTTACCTGCTATGCTGTCCTGTTACTTGTTATGGAAACTTTAATAAACCCACAAATCCCCTCAAGCCTTCTAAACTAGTTAAAGTTCCCTATGATCACCCTATTGAACTTTTCAGCTGGGATCCTGATCCCAGACCAGTTCAGGTCGATTCTGTCTCAAAGGTATATTTCTTTCTGCCCCAACTTTGACGCAAGTATCCAACGAAATGAAACCCCCATTACCTGTATTACACCTTTAGCCACACGTTCATATTCTCGTTGCCTTATTCCGATGTCAATTTGTATGTAGCTCAGATATTAATCGAATGATTATAGTACTTAAAGTCCTGCTCCTTGGTTTTGTGCCGAGTTGCTGACATTACGTAAACAGATCATGTTTTTTTTTATTATTTAAAACTGGCATAGTAAATAAATTAGGCCATTGAGTAAATGCAATCACGTGAATCAAATTAAATAACCAAATCAACTAACTGCAAGTGGACATCGATAACCATAACCTGAGCGTCCTGTTTTTAATTGGTCTATGTAAAATACGATTAAAATGATGTGAATGTGGAAGCTGAAAAACGTTATTGTTTGCTGCATAAATCCTCGTGGAGTTAACTCTTGTGCATATGCTTGAAGAAAATCAGTGCAAATCCTCCAGAAAGGTCTGGTCAGAGACAAACCCCTCGGGGATTGAATGAAAGTGGTTCATATAATACGGATTGCAGGACACAATCAGATAGTCCACAATGTTATTGAATGACGGAGCAGATTGGAGGAATGAATGCTGCCACGATGCACCTGAATCGTTTGTCCAGGTAGTTCTGAAAAAGACAAATCCACTTTGCTCATGTTCGTGTGTGTCTCAATGGGATGGTAGGTCCTTTTCCTGACATTAGGAGTTGCATTGATTTTTCTCCGAAATATTCCATGATTGAAATTCCCCAGAATGTTCCGCAATCCACACTATTCAGAATATTCCACAATTCAGAATATCCCGTTTGTGGGCGGTACGGTGGCACAGTGGTTTGCACTGCTGCCTCACAGCGCCAGATGACCCGGGTTCAATTCCCGCCTCAGGCGACTGAGTGTGTGGAGTTTGCACATTCTCCCCGTGTCTGTGTGGGTTTCCTCCGGCTGCTCTGGTTTCCTCCCATAGTCCAAAGATAGGGGGGTCAGGTGAATTGGCCATGCTAAGTTGCCCGTAGTGTTAGGTGAAGGGATAAATGTAGGGGAATGGGTATGGGTGGGTTGTAAACGGTCATGACCTGAGACGTCTGAGCTGTGATTGTTGCTTGCAACTTGGAAAGATTTTCAAGACATTTACCAGTGTCACAAATAAATGGAAGGTTCGGGATAAAATCCAAATATCTTCCAGGTGAGTGCTGGGGCAAGTTCAAAACGAAAAAAAGAGTTCTGCTCTGACTCAACAGAGTGTCTTCCATAACTGCATTTGTTTCAGTGAAAATAGCCATCTAATTTAACACAGGTATGCCACATCAGCTAAGTATGGCTTCGATTTGGAGTGCAACCAATCTTACCTCTGGAGTTCAGCTCTTTTCTCCATGTGTGAACCAAGGTTGTCCGGATTTCATGAACTCAGTGGTCTCATTTTTAACCAAATGTAGTTAATTTGAAGAGCTTATTATGAGGCAATTTGCTACATCGAGCTATTAAGATGCCCGAAAATCAATTAGTGATGGGTCAAGAGTAGGGGACGATGGCGAGATTAGAGCTATCAAATTACTTACTCGTAACAATTAGTATCAGTTGGGAATTCGATTAGAGCCATGGGGCTTAAATGGGACGGGTTCAATTTGTACTTCATTTTGTCTCAGCACAGTTTTCAGATTGCTGACCGAAGCCAGATTTGCAGCTGTACGGATACAGTTCAAGTAGAGTTGCAGAATGCTGTGAAGCACTACATTTCAATTGGAATGTTGTCAATCCATGGACTATGCGTTACCCACTGCATTCAACGTTACATTTGCTACCGTGGGATTGAAACGATTTGCAACATAACTGGTATTTGTAATATGGAAAACCTCAAAAAAAGCCATGAAGAATCACCCTGAAACGAACTCTGTCTCAAGATTGTTGTTGTGCTCTCCCACTGCACACGTCATTAATTATGGATGCTTTTTGGAGCCTTCTCCTCAAGCTGATGATTGTCCCCAGGCATTCATGACATATTTTTGCATAACTACACAATGTAAACCTTATCAACTGTTTATGGAATCTCTTCCTTCGCCATTATTTTTACTGATGGTATTAGATTAGATTCCCTACAGTATGGAAACAGGCCATTCGGCCCAACAAGCCATGTGGACTTGGCTCAAATGGCGTGCTTGTACACTGTAGGGATTCTATGATGATTCTCTATTGAAGAATTATTTCCTGCTTTTGTTGCAAATAAATCACCAAGTCATTCGGCAGTGGTAAAGTTGTTTATGAATTGATTATACCACAAATAAATGAATGATCTGTCCAGTGCCATGTAGCTATATGTCATTCTTTGCCTTACCACATCTCAGATATACGGAATATCATTGTCTCTAGTTTCGTGTGTCTGCAGCAATTTCCTACCTGTGCTCTTGTCTCGTCCATAGTCACAAGACGTGTCATGCTCAATGGATTAGACATTGTATATGCAGAGTTGCAGTGATAGGGTAGGCTGTGCGTCTTGTCAGGATGCTGTTTGGAGAGTTGGGGTGCACTCGTTGGGCCTGTTTCCACACTGAAGAGATTCAATAATTCGATAATGTATGGTGCAGCCTGTCTAAGTAATATCAGCAGAAAGCCTTCTTAATTTTGTTTTCCTTCCCGGAGTACGGTTCTTCAGCTAGCCACACCATATCCCTTATAAATATTGGAGGCGAAATCATGACCACTCACAACTCTGATGTCTGATTTGTCTTCAGATTGTGCTACGATTGGGATAAATGCTGAATGACCAATGTGACTTACCTTTACATATGCAAAGTATTAAGTGTCATTGGACATGTTTCTGCATATTTGTCCAGTCATTTGAGTCGTCCTGCACGCTGTTTCTATCTTTCTACTTACCATTTCATCCGGTTAAGAGTAATCCGTACTTGAATTTGAAGTTGCATCTCATAATCACTGTGCAATAAAATCTCTTAACCTGAAGAGCAGATGTTCTCATTTTGATCATTGCTATCAACTATTTAAAATATTCCTCCTGCAATAAAGACCAGATGAAGACATTACTCACTGCTCTCGGTTTGTTGTTTTGTGAATAATTAGCTATCACCGTGATCATTCTATAAACTTATACAATTTGCGCTTTGAAGGGCTCGTTACAAATGGCCGAAAAGCAGACTAGACCATGCTTTATTTCTGATCAGATTAAATTTTAACGTGCCATTTAACTGTTTGGAATAGAATGCGCTAAATGTTCGATATACATAGAATAAAAAAGTAAAAGATAAACCGATAATTAAATCAAATACCAAAGTTTCGTAAAAACGATTTCAACTTTAAGATATGGTTCCTCGTCACTTTGTATTCTTTTTCTTTATTCAACCAAAACAGAGGAGTATGAGGAGGTGGAGAAAGGCATCTTAAGTGTATATGAGCTTCTGCCAGACGCCTGCAGACAACGTTTCCGGAATTTACAGAGGGAGCCAAGACAAGCATTGACCGAGTTTGAAAGGATTAAACAAGTAATTTTGATCAGGGGATGATGGAATAAAATAGGTCAAACATGTGACACTCTTAGACAATTAATTTGGAGAAGTTCAAAAATTCACTTTCTGAGGCTATGAGAAGTCATGTGGAAGAGGAAAGACTTGAATGGCAAGATTATCAGCCAAAATGAATGCTGATTATGAGCTTGTTTTAATAGAAGGTTGGCTTCTGACATAAAATTCAATCCGCAAGGGATAGAAATTGGGGAAAGGAGAACTCCTCAGGCGCAAGGGAAACGTAGGACTTTAAAAAAATAATAAAGTCAGGTTACCATAAGGTAACAAGGAAAACTATGAAAGTCAAAGAGAAGTTAAAGAAAAACTCAGGCATTTTCACTGTGATAATGTAGGCAACATTAAGTCACAGCGTCGTTGGTTTAGAGAAGCTCTGGAAATACGGGTGTAGGAAAACATGATAAACCAGAGAACTTTGTTACAGTGAAAAAGGAAAGCACACCAGAGGTTGTTTGTGAAAAATGTTCCAGATCGTCTTATACCATTTACTTGTGCACTTAATGATTACTCGCATAGGTTGAAGCAGTAGGTAAAGAAGTTACAGTATTTAAAAAAGGGGGCATGATGATCTTTGAATTTGAGACAAGATGAGATATGCAATTCAGAAGCGCTACTGTCATGAAACGTGCTTGTACGTGGAATTCATGGTATCACCAGAAGTGTTCCGTTATGTCGAGGTTGCTGCGTCCAGTGGAAAGTGAAGTGGTGGTTGGACTCCTGGACAAATGATCAGTTCCAGGAATATAATTTGCCCTTGGCATTGATACAGATGGATCACAGGTAGGTGCGCTGCCTTCTGTGGTCGCAAAACCAATAGAAAACAAATGAACTGAGGTATTATGGGAAGTATAGGAGAAAGTGAGGACTGCATATGCTGGAGATCAGAGCTGAAAAATGTGTTACTGGAAAAGCACAGCAGGTCAGGCAGCATCCAAGGAGCAGGAGAATCGACGTTTCGGGCATAAGCCCTTCTTCAGGAATAGGAGAAGGGAGTATGCCCGAAACGTCGATTCTCCTGCTCCATGGATGCTGCCTGACCTGCTGCGCTTTTCCAGCAACACATTTTCCATTATGGGAAGTATATCATGGCATTTCTCCTGACTCTGTCATAACAAGGTCACAAAACCACAAGTTGAAATAGGAAGAGAAATCAAGAATATAGATAAGGCAGCTGATGTAGAATTTTCAGAGACCGTGTTTGATCAACAGCTTAAGCCAAAAAAGAACAGTTTAGGACAAACTAGATGTATTTAGCTCAGAAGAAAAAGAAGTTACAACAGAAAAATGAAAATCTGAACGAATTGCAAAGAAATGCATCAACAGAAGAAAAATCTGAGTGTATTATCTGAAAAAAATGGTGCCTTGTTGAAGAAATGGAGACCATCATATATTCGGTGCGTTGAAACGGACAGAAGTTCATCAAATTGTATTACCAGTGTGTTATAGAATGAAGATGCTGCAGCTAGTAGGAGGTAATTTAGGGGCATGAAAAACTCAATCCAAAATACGGAAACATATCTACTGGCCTAGAACGTATAAGGACGTACTTGAACTTTCCCTGACGTGTCATACATCTCAGGTAATTGGAAAACCTCAGGCAGTAATAAAAAACCTTTCATACTCATACTCATTCCTTCATTTGAGAAATCTCTTCGGAAGATTTTAATTGTTGGCACCTGAAACGAAAAGTGGGAATCAATATTTTTGCCAATAATGAATGCTTTCTCAACGTTTCCAGAGACCATTCCATTATGCAATATCACAGCAAAAAGAATTGTAGAAAAGTTACCTGAAATCCTCACTCGAAATGAACTCACTACAGAGATAGATTCAGGTCAAAGTTCAAATCTTAGATAATTTATTTTTAGAAAAGTTCTGGATAGCTTAGAATTCAAATATTTCAAATGCACTGCGTACCATCCAGAACCAGCGGGACCCCGAGAAAGGTGGAATTAAATTTGTTAAGGGCTTATATTCAAGACTATCCAGATGGTTGGGCAAAAGGAATTCGGTTTGAACTTCCAGCAATTATGGATACAGCAAATGAATTGAACAAGTTATATCCATTTGAATTAGTTGTATTTTAGTTTTGAGGGCACCACTGAAATTAATTTAGAAGCGGTTTGTGAGTCAGACTGCAGAGACTATTTATTTGGACTATGCGTCAAATCATAATTTAAAATGGAAGTAACAAAGACCATGACAATGAATTATGAGATGCAAGACTCTTGGCATAACCTTGTGGTTCTGTTTTCCCCAGCAGAAATGTCGTCACCTCCAATGAACAAAATGCTGATAAATCTGCTTTATCTGCTTTGACGCAAGAAAATGAAGAAACATTTTAAAATCATTACCTTTTTTTAGATTAGATTAGATTACTTACAGTGTAACCCACCCATACGTTTACCCCTTACCTAATACTACGGACAATTTAGCACGACGAATTCACCTGACATGCACATCTTGGGACTGTGGGAGGAAACCGGAGCACCCGGAGGAAACCCACGCAGACACGGGGAGGACGTGCAAACTCCACACAGTTAGTCGCCTGAGGCGGGAAGTGAACCCGCGTCTCTGGCGCTGTGAGGCAGCAGTGCTAACCACTGTGCCACCGTGCCGCCCGCTTCGATCCAAGCGACAAGATCAAAATGCATTATCTCATCTAATTTTAATTATGAGAACTTGACTAGAGGTAGAAACTCTACATTGTGCGGCATTTGAAAAATCCGAAATTATTACTCGTTTCAGAGCTAAAAACTATCTTCACTTTTTGCGACAAACAGAGATCTCTCATTGGTCGATCCAGGGGTATCTCGATCGACACTCTGGAATATATACTATTTATCTCTCACCAGTTGAACCGAAATAAAGTAAGCTTTAATTCTGAATCTTTTGTGAGTGCGAGATTCTCTTCTAGAGTCAATATTTTGGTGCCGTGTCTCCTATCCCAACATAGAGGACATTTCTCTGGGATGAATCAGCGACTGATTGTCTGAATCGAACATTTTACCTCAGACCATTCCTTGGGTTCGGACAGATAACCTGTTCCTTGCTCAGTGTGACCTGTTACTTGACAGAATTTACTGAACCACACGGACTGTCATGCTAAGGTATTATTTCCTTCGTTTTCTCTCCGTTAGGAGTACAGACTAATTTAAATTGACAAAGGGTTCATTATGAAAGCGTGGTCTCAGCTTCTTTAGTCTTTTATATGGCCGGATTAAATGTATTTAGTCTTTAATTCAGCCAATTTGAATTATTGTTACTTATAAGATGCCATGTTGCATACAAATATGGACAGCCTCTAGACACAGCAAGAAAGGGGGCACTATTACAGATCATGTGTGCAAAAATGTCTGATCAGCAAGATTCTTTGTGAAAATTAAGTGTTTCACTTAATAAACGATTAGGCAACAAAACTGGCCCTCGGTGGGACTTGGGATTTGGGGTGTTGTAAACAGGCAGTTGGAACACATGTAATCTAAAGTGGAAGGTGTTCATTACAGTTCGGAACGAGCCAGCTGATTGTAAATGGTGAGATACTTTATAAACTGGTTGGAGAAGTAATGCATGTGACAGAGGGATACAAGTATGTGGATCTCCCAAGAGTTGGGAGACTTTTAAAAGTTGAGTGCAAATGGGTAGATAGAAGGCTAAAAAGAGAACAGGAAAACAAACAAAACCACTAAAGCTGCAAAAGATAAACGGGAATGGTTAAAGCTACAGCGCTATAATAATAACTTAGTTTATACTCTGGATCCTGAACCCGTGTCTGGCTTACCGGCCCTTTCTGATGGAAAGAATGATACTGATGGCATTGGCGGTAGGGCTCTTTACCCCGTTCTGCCTTCAGAGGCCCAACATCGATCTGCTTATCCTTGCACCCCCGTGAACATTTCGTCTCCCCCATGATCCCAATGTGGGGTTCGCTGTGTAAGAGTGTTCATGAAAGACGTCTGAACGCAAAACACCATGAATGTTCTTTGTTCATAACTTGACCTCAGAAACGTTCTTGGAGACACCGTCCAAATTGGGCGGGGGTGGGGGGGGGGGGGGGGGGGGGGGTGTTGTGCGGGGATAGTTCCTTTCTCACCCTGATGATCATGCTCACTTTTCCAAACAATATCTTATTCGTCAATTACTGAAACCCCCCGGCCACCCAAGCTGGCCAGCCTGCTACTCTTAATGTCTATGTCCCCTCGGAAACCACAGGAAATGGTTATGATTATTAATCAAGCACCTCACCGTAAAGGTGCGCCTTCCCAGTTCGTACAATATAGCCACAGGACAATTCAGATGTATAATGGGACCCATCAGGATTTGTTTGCTGTTTATTGCGTTATTCTGACTCCGGAAGAAGTAACCAAATTTCATGAACAGATTAGATTAGATTAGACTAGATTACAGTGTGGAAACAGGCCCTTCGGCCCAACAAGTCCACACCGACCCGCTGAAGCGCAACCCATCCATACCCCTACAGTTACCCTTTACCTAACACTACGGGCAATTTAGCATGGCCAATTCACCTGACCTGCACATTTTTGGACTGTGGGAGGAAACCGGAGCACCTGGAGGAAACCCACGCAGACACGAGGAGAATGTGCAAACTCCACACACAGTCAGTCGCCTGAGGCAGGAAATGAACCTGGGTCTCAGGCGCTGTGAGGCAGCAGTGCTAACCACTGTGCCACCGTGCCGCCCATAAACCAGGGTAGCAGGGATCCAATTCGAAGTTATGAGAATTGGAAGAATCAACACCCTGGTGAGGATACTCAAACTACTCTCCTTAGAACGAGCTCTACAACAACCGATTAATATTGGTGAAGTTCTGCAATGCAAGCCTCAACATGGGGAGTCCGGAGGTCATTTTGGGATGGCCTTATTGCTTGTTATGGTATATTTGTAGTGGATCCGACTTTTGATCGTGGGATGATTCACCACTTTATAATTTTTGATCTTGAATGATTTCCTCCGGTGTCCCGGACATTTTTCGCACTGACAACATGAACTGGTTGGAGAATTCGACATCCCAAATGATAAGGGCACTGGTCTATTAATGGGACGGCCAAAAGGAACTCAGATTTCTAACTGAACTTCAGGTAAAAACTGAGCATGGTCAGCGACTTCGCGATGCCTACACCTTGTGCGACAGCACTGACAGAGTTAATTGGAATATAATATCCATTGAAGACGTAACCTTCCTCAGATATCCGCCCAGCGAGCTACTCAGAAGACCCCTTTCCCAACGGTTCCTAGGAAAAGGGTCCGGGGGTTCTCTTGTAACTCACCTTGGAAATGGGGTCACGACGCCGACATTCCCCCAGGCATGGACCCCAGTCTCATGAGATAACAGACTCGTGTTTTATCTGTGGGAAATATGGTCCCTGGAGATCTGAATGTTCGTTTCATAACGGGCCAAATGAACCGCCTACCGGCCTGCCCCGAACTGCTTTCAATGTAACAACTCTTCTGTTTGCTTCCAAAGTCCTAACCTCCCTGTTGTCAGCACGCCGCCACATCAAGAACGTCCCGTTAATTTACTGGTGGCTGGAGTTACGATTCCATTCATGATTAATATGGTGGCAACTTATTCCATCCTCGATCAAAACAATATCATGGATAGGGGATTTCACGTGTCAAGCAGTACAGTCACTCCAGCTGGTTTTGAGAGTTTGGGCGATGTTTATCTCGTTACCGCTCCATTACCCCAGTTGAATACAGTGGAAAATGCTGTTATTTACTGCGACAGCGGGGCTCAAATGTAATGTGTCAGTAATGTGCTTTGCCCTCTGGGACTCGAGATTATCTGTACCAATGAAGATATAGCTTTGTCACTACCCAGTCATACAATGGACTCCCAGTTCTCAGTTCCCTGATGTTGGCAACTGAGTATTAACCGATTGACCTTTGTACAACTTTTCCTGACACCGGCTCCACAAGTGACTGCTATACTTCCACTGGGTGCTATACTGAAGATCGCCAGTTCTACGTGCTGTTCCTGGACATGGAATTCCCCGTTTCCATTATCTGAAAGGCAAAAGGTAAGGAAAGCTCTCAATATCTCGTGCATATTCCAGAGATGTCTTTGGCGACAAGCAGGATTGGTTGTCCCGCATTTAACATGTTTTTTTTTAAATGATGATTTTAATCTTAAAGATTTAGAACTCCTTGTCAACATTTTAAACTGACTCGCGCCAGACACCGGGAGGTATGGCAACCATTCCCCGAAAGGCTTTTGATGTACTGGGAGCAACCTCAACAATTGGTGAACTGATCCACGATAATTCTGTCATTGATCAATCGAAAGAATGTGAACCCCAGTTACGGGCTGCCTTCAGCCATGAATTTAGCTTTAATTCCCGCTCTCCTGTAAATATCAAATTAAAGGACAATTAGGCTTTCTCCTCAAATCCCCAGTACCCCTTGAAGTCTGAAGTGGAAGAAGGAGTACGGGATCTAATGAATTAACTTATTCTGATTTGGTGCAAATCTTCTTGCAACACCGCCACAATTCCAGTTCTCAAACCTGGACGAAAGGACTGGCGATTGGTAAAGGACCTGAGAAAAAATAAAGATATTGCTGCACTCTTTCATACTTGAGTATCAAATCCTAGTACTGTTTTCAGTTACCTCACAGCCGAAGTCTGTGCATTTAAAGCCATTAATTTACAACATGCTTTTTCTTTGCGGTTCCGTTACACCCCGACTCTCCATTCTTGTTCGCTTTTACGTACCAAGGCCAGTAATATACTTGGGGCCAGCTCCCCCAAGTTCTTGTCCACTCCCTATTTTGTTCTTCCATACACTCCGTAATCAGTTACGAACCTTGGAACTAATACGGGGCTCTGTAGTTTTTTTTTTTAAAAATGTCGATCATTCGCTTGTTGCTAGTAAAAAGACTTTCCAACTGTGAAACTGACACCATCATCTTATTAAATTTCTTAGACGCGCTCGGGTATGTCATCCCAACGCACAAGGTGCAGCGCTGCTGCAATGAGTTTAAACTTTTGGGAATTCTACTCTCAACGGAGGAATGGAAAGGGACAGAGTATCGAATGCGTCCTCTTCCTTCTACTCCACTGTCTATGACTCCTAAGCAGATGCGCGCTTTTCTCGCCCTTCTCCTGTTTTGCAAAAATACATATCAACTATTGCAGTTCATTCATGTTTACTCACCCTGCTATCATCCTGTCATGTCTGCTCCCCTGTTACGTTGACTCCTGAACAGTTGATAGCTTTCAATTATTCAAACAGCAGTCTTCTGCACGCTCCGGCCCTGGATTGGCCCATATACGATAGCCCCTTCCAATTTGAAGTTAACAGTGTGGATAATTGCGCCACTGCTTTTCCAACTCAAGTTCACGGTAAAAGAAAACGTTTATTGCATATTACTCCACCAAACTTGACCCGCAAGCTGCTGGTCGTCCTCGTGTTCACAGGCCCTTCCAGCTGTGCACGTAATCATTTCTGTTGCCTCAAGTATGACCGTGCATCAACTTATTATAGTTTTGACTCCACATTCCATTCTTGAACTTCTCACTTCCCAGCAAACCCAACTTGTCAAAATAAACATGAGGCAGCCGTCGTCAAATATCCCTTACTTACGTTCTTCCACTGCACCAGCTTGAATCCTGCAGTGTGTTTAACAGAGCCACCACTACAACTCTCCCTCCGTTTACATTGATTGTTTACGAATCACTTTTTTTAAACGACGGCCTGTGAGGATCTGTCTGACATTTCACTTCCGGATGCAGAGTTAACCCTTTTTGTTGACGGACGTTAATTTATTGCTTATGCAGAATAACATTGTTCAGGATATACTATTGTCACTGATTTTGACATTATGTAGCAAGTCCCTTTTCAAAACTCACTTTCTGTGCAGAACGCTGAGTTGTTCGCCCTCACTCGTGCCTGCATATTGACACGGGGGAAAACAGTTAAAATATAGAGCTGAAAAATGTGTTGCTGGAAAAGCGCAGCAGGTCAGACAGCGTCCAAGGAGCCGGAGAATCGACGTTTCGAGCATAAGCCCTTTTTCAGGAGCTAAAATATAGAAACAGACTATCACTTTGCTTTTGGCTTTACAGTGCTTTGTGGGAACACAGGCGATATTTGACTTCCACACGGCATAGTACTAGTAATGCAGGTTTTGTCCATGATCTTTTACAGGCCTTGAAATTTCCAACTAGCATAGCTGTTTTGAAATATTCGTCTCACACTGGTGCAACTGATCCAGGCTCCAAAGGTAATGAACGGGTGGATGCTGCTGCTAAGAATGCAGTCTTGCAGGCTAAGTTTATAGTTCCGTTTGGTTCCTATCAGATTATAATTAAGAACAGCATGAGGATAAGTATGCCAGACTTGGGTGAAATTCAGAAATTACAGGGGAAGGCCCCTGTTGAGGAAAACAAACTATGGACTCTACTGGGGTGCTCCTCTGACACTCAAACTTGACTGTACTTTATCCCTGCAGGATAAGTTTGTGTTGCATCTTGCTGCTACCTATTGTAGTTGATTATGTGCAGAATTGTACACACTTGGGCAAGGAGGGAATGGTTAATTTTTTGCTACAATCCTGGAGGCACCCAGGCCTCCTCAAAACATCTGAAAAAAGAGCCAAATCATGTTTCCTTGGTAAAAAAGACGAATGCTGACAAAGGAATGCCCTGCGGTTCTGGAGCCATTACATTGGCCGTTGGACCTTTTCCGTGTCTGGAGATTGATTTAATCAATTTACCTAGGATACAATATTATAAGTATTGTTTTTTAATAGTAGATATTTTTAGTAGTTGAATTGAAGCCATCCCAAGAACTGAGAACACTGCTACAACTGTGTTGATAATATCAATGAGGGAAATGATTCCCTTTTGCGGCTTCCTGAAATGATAAGTTCGGACAATGGACCAGGCTTTGTAGCTAAAATAAAAAAATCGATCTGTAAAACATTGGCCATAAAGCAACAGGCCCACTGTATTCAACATGAAAAAGGTGGCGTGAATTGTGGAGCGGCCAAATTATATTGTAAAGAATACGCTGGCCAAGTTAAGATAAGAAAAATGACTAAACTAGTTAAAGGTCCGACTTTTTCCACGATTTGACATGACGGTTATCCCAAAGGTAGAAGGGGGTTATCCCCCACTGAGATTGTCTATGGAAAACCCATGCAGACCTCATGTGGGCTTGCAAAGTTCCGAACCCCCTTCCTGAAAAATTGGATGTGCACACTCATGGCGTAAGAAATGGGAATATATCTAAGTACGTTAAGTGAAACTAACCAAAGTATACATTCGCAGGTATGCTATGCCTATGCAGAAAGTGCTCATTGATTTGATGGAGACTACCCGATGGTAGACTCTGGAGATTTCGTCCTGATTCAGAACTGGGTCTGAGGAAAGGTGGAGCCAAGTGGTTCAAGTAATACTGAACACCTCTGTGGCCGTCAAGGTGCAAGGACAACTCCGCTGGATCCAGTCAACGGGCTGGAAAGCGTCAGTGAAGGAAAAGACAAAACTCAGAAAAATGCATTGGGTACTGGTGACTTTGATGGCTTTTGGAGGATTTCCTTTAAAGGCAAAAGGATTTCAGACGGACACCACTTTGTCGCTGGGATGGCGACTACGACGATTTTTTCACCACAATTCATATTTATATTTGACTTTTCAACGTGCATAAGTGACAAAAAAACTTGGGGTATGCGCTCATGTGCCGCCATTCTCACGGGGGGGGGGGGCATTCCTTTATGGCCTCTCTCCTTTAAACAATAGACAATAGGTGCAGGAGTAGGCCATTCTGCCCTTCGAGCCTGCACCACCATTCAATGTGATCATGGCTGATCATCCTTAATCAGTATCCTGTTCTTGCCTTATCTCCATAACCCTTGATTCCACTATCCTTGAGAGCTCTATCCAACTCTTTCTTAAATGAATCCAGAGACTGGGCCTCCACTGTCCTCTGGGGCAGAGCATTCCACACAGCCACCACTCTCTGGGTGAAGAAGTTTCTCCTCACCTAAATGGTCTACCCCATATTTTTAAGCTGTGTCCTCTGGTTCGGCACTCACCCATCTGCGGAAACATTATTCCTGCCTCCAGAGTGTCCAATCCTTTAATAATCTTATATGTCTCAATCAGATCCCCTCTCAGTCTTCTAAACTCAAGGGTATACAAGCCCAGTCGCTCCAGTCTTTCCGCGTAAGGTAGTCCCGCCATTCCAGGAATTGACCTCATGAACCTACGCTGCACTCCCTCAATAGCCAGAATGTCTTTCTTCAAATTTGGAGACCAGAACTGCACACAGTACTCCAGGAATGGTCTCACCAGGGCCCTGTACAGCTGCAGAAGAACCTCTTCGCTTCTATACTCAATCCCTCTTGTTATGAAGGCCAGCATGCTATTAGCCTTCTTCACTACCTGCTGTACCTGCATGCTTACCTTCATTGACTGGTGCACAAGAACACCCAGATCTCTTTGTACTGCCCCTTTACCTAAATTGATTCCATTTACGTAGTAATCTACCTTCCTGTTATTGCCACCAAAGTGGATAATCATACATTTATCCACTTTAAACTGCATCTGCAATGCATCTGACCACTCACCTAACCTGTCCAGGTCGCCCTGTAATCTCCTAACATCCTCCTCACATTTCACATTGCCACCCAGCTTAGTATCATCAGCAAATTTGCTAATGTTATTACTAATACCATCTTCTATATCATTAACATATATTGTAAAAAGCTGCGGTTCCAGCACTGATCTCTGCGGTACCCCACTGGTCACTGCCTGCCATTCCGAAATGGAGTCGTTTATCACTACTCTTTGTTTCCTATCAGCCAACCAACTTTCAATCCAAGTTAGTACTTTGCCCTCAATATCATGCGCCCTAATTTTGCTCACTAACCTCCTATGTGGTACTTTATCAAAAGCTTTCTGAAAGCCCTAAGTGGCCAAATGGCGAATACGCTGGAACCCATCTGGTGATTCTGATAAAATTCAGGAGGTGCAAGAATGGCAGACATCAGTGTATGAGATGACCGTATTCAGGAATTGTTACCAACCTGGCTACTGCCTTTCCTGGTGGCCTTTAACAATGGTTTGATTGAGACTATTTGCTTCAGTAAAAATGGAAACTTTGCAGTGGTTTATATATGGTGTCTAATTAATGTTCGTACTGTATTCATTGGATTGAATGCAGCCGAAATTCGATTCCATTTTGTTTGATTGGTCCAACGTTGTTAATTTAACATCGGGATCCCTGTGGAATGTCCCTAATCTCGACTCATGGATTCACGGTTGTTCCAACTGATCTGTCAAAAGCAGAAAATATTTGATTTGGGGACGCAAAGTCCATCCGTGGCTCCCTTCGACTGATGGGAATCATGTCATATACGGAGGCAGGTGCTCTCATTGATGTTTTAGACAAATTAGCTTCACTCCCAAAGACCAAGAGGTACTTTGTGGTCTCCTCCATTTATGGGGATAGCTTCCCCTAAAACGATTAGATTCCATTTGCAGGGCAGCAAGTTAAGTAGATGAAGGACCATACTGGAAATTGTTGACAATAATGCTGGCAGTTCCCTGACTAACATCAATGCTGAAATAGTCACGCTCAGTACAGTGGCCCTTCAGAATCGTTTGGACTTAGACTTTATACCGGCTAAAAAGGGAGGCACTTGCGTCATTGTAGAAAACGAATGTTGTGCCTATATTACTGACAGATTCTCCAATATCGCTGATCTCTGCAGGCACATTACCCAGGAGGTTCAGAAACTCAGGCATGGAGATTTTGGTGAATTCAGTAGTATTACATGATGGTGGGCATAAAGGCCACTTTGGGAATATTGGTGGCATGATTTTACATTTTAGTGGTACGTTACTTACTGTAATCGCCTGCATTCTTGCATTCAAATGCCTATGGTCACTAATATCTAATGTCTTTCGTCATAAACTTTAGGAAGGACCTAGTTGATCAAAACAACTGGTCAAGAGGAGGGGAACGCTAAAGTATTGGAGAATCAACGGTTAAAAGCTTCCATTTCAAGTCTTCAACTTGCAACAAAAAATTGTCTTACATGTTTAAAATGGAAGTCAAAGTGAGTCTGAGAATGAATTGAGGAATCTAAGACTCTTGCAATAACCTTGCAGTTTTGCTTTCCCAGGCAGTAATTTCTTATCTGGACTGAATGGAATACTGATATATGTTTAGTCTTATCTGCTTTGACACAAGGGAATTGCTCCAGAGGGTGAAAAGTTTTGAATCAATAGCTTTGTTTTCGATCTATGTGAACAAGATTAAAATGTACTTAATCTCTAATTTTAAGTATGAAAACTTAACAAGTGGTAGAATCATTATATTGAGTGGGAACTGAACATATTCAATTGTTATGCACGGAAAGGCTATAAAATAAGCTGCCTTTTTGCTAGAAATTAGAGATCTCATTAGACCATGCAGGCAAATCTTGATTAATACTCTGCATTATAAACTATTGATCTCTTGCTGGCTTAACCAAAATAAAGCAAGGTATGTTATCTTCTTTCAGAGATAACATACCTTCCAAATGAATTTCGATAGAAAATGAAAAAGATCGCATGTGGAAATATGTTTGAAAGCACTAATTTACTAGTTTCAAATAAGATACATTCTTATAGACTCAACCCTTTACAGTTGGCATAGGTTGAAAAAGCAATTGAACACATGCTTCAAGAAAACAGAATTGAAGTGAATTTCAGCGACTGGGGCTCACCCATAGTAATGGTACAAAACCGCATGAAATACAATGATTCTGTCGAGACTATTGCAAAGTCCGTGCAGTGACAAAGTCTGATTCGTATCCGACTCCAATTTGGAAGACTGTATTTCGAACGTAGGACAAGAAGCTTTTATTTCTAAGTTAAACTTGCTCAGCGGACACTGACAGGTATCCGAAAGAGCAAAGGGCTCTTTCGCTTTTGTAACACCGACTAAGGTAAATCAAATTAAAGTTGCGTCATTTGGTGTGAAAAATGCGCCATTTCCACTTTAAAGACTAAAGAGTAAAGTAATTCCTGGATTAACCAATTATGGGGTATGTGGGGCCATCCATCTGGAGTTTCCCATAGCATCGACGAAGAGAGCAGTAGTATAATTCCATGGATCGAGTGTGTTTTATTAGAAATCCGGATCTAATTTGAGCAGTATCGTTGCTCCACGCACTGACTTATTGAAGAAGTAATGAAATTTTGAGTGGGCAGAAGGCTGTAGTAACCACTGTATCAGTATCAGCCACACTTAAATACGCAAAGCTGTTCAAGGTGACTATCGAAGCGAGTGGTATGGGTGTTGGTGCTCTGCGGTTACAAGAAGACAACAAAAATATTAAAAAAAGACCAATCAGGTATTTCTCCTGGAAAGTAATTATTCACCAACAGAAATATTGCACAATTGAGGAGACCTTGTATTTGCTGTTGGCGTTACATTTTGACATTTAAATTACATTACTGTGTGAGAAAGAATTGGGTATATGCTGATCATAACGCATTAAATGTTTTGGGGAAATGTAAGGACAAAGTTTCCAGACTGTTTAGATGCTGCTTACTGTTGCTGGGATTCTATTACAAAATTATACACGTGCCAGGACGGGAAAACGTAATTGCTGATGCAATGTCGAGACTTTGATGAAGCACATCGAAGGTGTAAACGGACTGGAATATGATGTAGTTGTAAATATTTGCATGTGTAGAGTCGATGCACCATATATGTGTTGGCCTGGACTAACTGAGTAAGACAAAGGGTTTTAAAATGAAGCTAAGTTTTTCTATGGATGGTCAGTTTTAAAGGGGTGAAGTGTGGCGATACTGTCACTTTGAAAATGTTATTTTATCCTTGTTTCTTTTCAAGAGAGGTACCAACCAGTTGAATTTAACAAGTGAAATGGAGTGGCCAGCCCACGCTGCTCAGTTTTTTTTCTCTCTCGTCTGTTGTAGCTACAGCATGCGACAAAAAGTATGAGTTAAGATCTTCATTAAACAATTCCTCTGCCTCTGACTCTGGTGAAACCTCTCTATGGATTCTGTTCCCTCCTGTGTGCAAAATCTGTGTTTGAACTTACCTTTTCTTTCCAAGGTATGTTTATGGGTTATTACTGTATTGGAACAGTTCATGAGGAATAGTTAATATATCGAGTCGGATATATTTTCCAATCCTTGTTATTTTGAATTCACCAAGGAGAAACTGAGGACTGCAGATGCTGGAGTAAAGAATTGAGAGTGCTGGAAAAGCACAGCAGGTCAGGCAGCATCCGAAGAGCAGGACAACCGACATTTTGGACAAGAGCCCTTTTATCAAAAGTGAGGTTTGTGAGCTGAGCGGGTGGAGAGATAAACAGGAGAGCGTGGGGCTGGTGGAAGTAATCTGAGCATGTGATGGGAAGATGGAGGTGGAGGTAATGGTGCTACGTCAGAGAGGAGGGTGGAGTGGATAGGTGGGAAGGACAATGAGCAGGTAGGGCAGGTCATGAGGGCTTTTGGAATTGCTATTAGGAGGGGGAGGGAAAGGGAAAAGAGGAAACTGGTGAAGTCCACTTTGATACTGTGAGGTTGAAGAGACCCAAAGCGGAAGATGAGTCATTCTTCCACCAGGAGTTTGGTGGTTTAAATGTGACACGAGAGGAGGGCGTGGACCTGCATGTCTTTGGTGGGGTGTGCGGCGTATTTGAAAGTGTTCAGTCACGGGACAGTGGGGTGTTTGGTGCGGGTGTTCTGTAGATGTTATTTGAAGTGCTCTGCAAGTAGGCATCCTATCTCTCCAATGTAGAGGAGACCACTACACCGCTGAAGTCAGGCCCCAACTAGAAGACACATCCTCCTACTACCCCCTTGACTATCACCTCACACCCATCAATAAACCATCATCTCCCAGACCACCTCAGGGATCTCGCACTCTCAATAAATTTTCCTATAGGCGAAAAGGGTGGCCATGGGTACTCGCATGGGCCCCAGCTATTTCTGGCTCTGTGTCAGTTACGCAGGACAGTCCATCTTTCGCTGTTACATCGACACCATGGCCCATCATTTCCATCACTAGATTTATGACTACATCGGCGCCACCTCATGCTCCCATGAGAAGATTGAACAGTGAATCAAATCCACCAACACATTTCAGCCCGACCCTTAAGTTCACCTGGACCACCTCAGACACCACTGTCCCTTTCCTGGACCTCTCCATCTCCATCGATGGTGACTGACTCAGCACTGACAACTTGTACAAACCCACCGACTCCCACAGCTGCTTGGACAACACCTCCTCCCACACTGTTTCCGATAAAACTCTATCCCTTACTCCCAATTCTCCTCCTCCGTCACATGTGTTCCCAGGCAGACCAGTTTCACCATAGAAGTGACCAGATGGTTTCCTTCTTCAACATGTTAGATGATGCTCTCCAGTGCATCTCATCCACTTCCCATGCCTCCGCCTTTCCAACCAGAACACGGACAGAAAACCCCCGTTCTCACCTTCCACCCCACCATCCTCCATATACATTGCATCGTTCTCCGACATTTCTGCTTCCTACAAAGTGACCTCACCACCAGAAATATGTTTGACTGCCCACCGCTATCCACTTGCCCTCCACGATTCTCTTGCCAGGTCCACACCTCTCATCAACCCATCCTCCCCTCCGGGCACTGACCCTCTCACCGCAGGAATTGTCAAACCTACGCACATACCTCCCCCTCACCTCCATCCCCGGCTCCAACGGAACCTTCCACATCCATCATCGTTTCACCTGCACTTCCACATATGTCATTTACTGTGTCCATTGCTCCAGATTTGGTCTCTTCCATATTGGGAAGTGTGAACGCCTACTTGCAGACCACTTCAGAGGATATCTCCGCGACACCCACACCAACCAACGACACAACCCCCTGTCCGAACACTTGAACTGTCCTTCCCACTCCACCAAGGACATGAAGGTCCTAAGTCTCCTCCAGTGCCACAGCCTACCACTCAATGCCTCGAGGAAGACGCCTCACCTTCCGCCTTGCCACCCGCCAACCTCACAGCATTAACGTGGACTTCACCTCTTTCCTCATTTCCACTCCCCCACCTTATCCCAGTTCCAAACCTTGCTGCTCAGCACCACCCTCATTCCCTGTCTTACATGTCCATGTTCCTTCCCATGTATATGCGCCACGCTCCTCTCTGACCTTTCGCCATTACCCCCACCGCCACCTTTTGCACTCTCAGGTACCTTCTCCCAGCTCCATCCCTGCCATTTTTGTTTCCACCCACTCGGCTCACAAACCTCATTCCGGACGATGGGCTCTTACCCACAATGTCTGTTCTCCTGCTCCTTAGATGCTGCCTGATCTTCTGTGCTTTTCTAACACACCGCTCTCGACCGTTATTCTGAATTCAACTTCCTTTGTTTTGTGTTTCTGGTATGGCGTTTAAATAAAGTCTGTTTTGCTTAAAGCCGAGGGTTTCGGCCAATTTCATCAATCTTGGCACTTTACATCTGCGTTCAAAACCAGGAGAAATTAAGGTCTATACTATTATCATCAATATTTTCAGAAATCCTGGCCTGATCCATGACAGGGGTCAACGACCCTGAGCAAAACTGTGATTCATGGGAATCAGAAAATTCTGCACCGGTACTCACCTCGACTGAACTTGGGAAAGTCCATCCTTAAAGTCGTCTTCCCAGTCAGTTGACTAATTTGCTGTTTCTTCATTATTAATAATGAAAAAAATGTTGGTATCCTCTTGCAAACAGATCTGCATGCGTATCTTTTTCACTTGGATAGCAGAGGCTCAAGAAGGCACTGTCACTTTCTCCAGACCTACTGAGAATGACAATTTGCTGTGCCTTCAACAACACGTGGGTATACCTGTCCTGTTTAAAATATCAAAATACTTTTAATGATTTCAAATTTACTTTAAAGTCACAGAACGTCAAGACTTTGCTGGATGAGATGGATCCGAGCGACATTAGGAACACGCCATGACATTGAGGTAACGATCTCCATCGTTTTCAGTCATGCTTTCTAAGAATCAATCGTTCCATGTCAGTGCCACCGAGTTCAAAATAATAATGCCAATGTATCTCAATGCAACACGTCATTGATAACATGGATCTTTAATACAGAAACTTGGTAATACCTCATTAAATGAGCAGGAGAATCGACGTTTCGGGCACGAGCCCTTCTTCAGGATTCCTGAAGAAGAGCTCATGCCAGAAACGTTCATTATCCTGCTCATTGGATGCTGCCTGACCTGCTGCGCTTTTCCAGCAACACATTTTCAGCTCTGATCTCCAGCATCTGCTGTCCTCACCTTCTCCTGGAATACCTCACTAAATGTCCATAGCTAAACACTTGAGAATTAACGGAGTTTCACTGTTCTGGTTCAGATCAGATGATTTGAAACAGATCAGAAAGAACAGAAAATGGGACGTGCTGAACTGAAACTTAGCCGGCCAGGCAACATCTGAGCAGAAATAAAGGGAATTAATTTTTTGTATCCAAAAAGACATTTTCCAGAACATGTTCATATCAGATTGATATGCTAGTTCTAATTCTCTTTGCAGATACGTTCTCATGTGCTACGTTTCTCCACCATTTTCTTTTCTCATTTCAGGTTTCTATTATCTCTAGTATTTTGCTTTTCTGGAAGATAGACGTTGAACCTGGTTATTTTTGGTCAATGTGGTGCATTCCTCGTCCCATTAGAGGCTGTCGGCCGGAGAAACTTGCATTACACGGTAATCTCTTTCTTCTTTACATCCCAAAAAGTCTTGCTGGTAATCTCCTACATCTGCAAATCTCAAGAAAATGTTTTTGTTTGAAAAGACATTTTAAAGGCAGCTGAATTCCATGACACAACAGGAATAGGTTATAATTGGAAAGTCTGGCTCTGCAAAAGCACAGAACGTCAGGCATCGTGCGAGAATCAGGAGTATTGATATTTGAGGCACAAGCACTTCATCAATAATGGGGAGGGGAAAAAGGCTGAGTCATCGTGGGACTGTCGGCAAGCTCGTTGGGAAGGTGATAGGTGGATGCAGGTGGCAAGTGATTTTGATAGAGCGGTGGGGAGGGTCAAATGGGTGTATGAGTATGAAAATAAACAATAGCGACAGATACAGAGGATGGTTGGAGGGTTTGCTCTGGAATGAGGTGAGGGGAGGGAAATTTGAAAACTGGTGAAGTGGATTTGGTTGCCATACATTTGGAGGGTCCCAGGGAGGAAATGAGGCATTCTTCCTTTAGCTTTTCACACATTAAGGAACATTAAAACAACAAACTCTCTCACGGTTAGTTTCAAACCTGGAAATCTTTAACCACGCCATCTCCAGAACTGATTGGACTCCATGATCCACACGGCCGCGACAGCCAGATAAAGCACCAAGTACGATTATGTCAGTTCAGCAGAGGCCACTGCCTCCATCACTTCTGCGCCCGCCGCTGAGCGTTCTGCTTTTGGGAACACCATTGAAACCCACTGCCTTCCCAAAAGCTGCATGCCACATCACTTCTGCCCCTTTCGTGCTGCTGCAAAAGCTGCGATCACCTTTATTGATGTCACATCTCAGAGACTGCTGCCGCCCTCCCCAGCCACACAGATGCTGATTACACATCCTTTCCGCTGCCTCGGGCATCACATCCGCCAGCAGGATTGCCGCTGCTCACGCAACTTTCACCCCGTGAATACCACCGTTGTGGCCACTCAGCGAAACACTGCCGACTATGCCGCCCCTTGGCTGCTTACGACGTCACCAACTATCTAATGACTGTCGATACTCCAGAAACAGTCTAAATCCCCTCTCCCAAATTCAGCTCTACAGCAGTCTCCAGTCCCAAACCCTCTTTATTGTCACTCCAGTCCTCCTTGTCAGTAAGGATAAACGATCACTCCTTACTACTGCTCTCAACAACATCACAATACAACTCCGGGTTAACAGATTCCAGATTGAGCCTTTTTTTTCTGTAACCTCCGACTCCATGCTTACTTTTTGAAATCGTGACTTCGACCAACACTCTGAAGGCACCTTCTCCCGCATTGAATATACTCTACCTCTTCGACACGTCGTGCTGGCCTCTAAATCTCTCTCGACCTCTTTATCTCCAACTGACGTCAGGACATTGACGCCACAATCTGTTAAACCCTCTCACCCAGTCCAACCTCTTACCCTGATAAAGTGCAGTCTTCCACTCCCTTTGCTCCCAATACAATCTCACCATCAAACCAGCGGTCAGGAGAGATGCAGTGGCAGTCAGGTACACTGATCTCTACGTCGTCCAACCCAGGCACCATCCACTGATACCTCCTTCTTTTGAATGCTCGACGACAACCACAACTCTCATCACCAAACCATTATCTCCCAAACCATTCACAACCTCATCATCTCAGGACATGTCCCATTCACGGCCTTCAACCTTATCGCTCCCCAACCCTTCACCCCCAAGTTTTACTTCTTAACCAAAATCCAAAAACCTGACTGCCCCGATTCACCTTTTGGCTCAGCCTGCTTGTGCAACACCGAGCTCATCTCTTCATATCTCGAAACTGTCCTGTTCCCTGGTCCTTGAATTCAGCACAAACTCGGGAGACAACCCATTGTTCCAAATATTCCCTAATTTTCGTTTCCCTGACATACAACGCCTTGTCATTACGGCGGGTATCCAGTGTCTGTACATGTCGTTCGGCGATGGCGAAGGCCTCCAATCCATCTGTTTCTCCTCTGCTGCCGATTCATCCAGTACCCTTCCACTGACACACTTATTCGACTGCTGGAACTGGTCCTCACCCACAACAGCTTCTCCTTCGAATCCTCCCACTTCCTACAGACGAGAGTAGTTGCCATGAGCACCTCCATGGAGCCCAACTATGCCTATTTCTTTGTAGAACACATGGAACACTCAACCTTGCACAGTTCCACGGGCACCATTACTTACCATTTCCTCCGCTACATTGATGACCTCACTGTCTTCTGTCTCTGGCCACCGATGTAACACGGATGTCTATTTCAAACCAACCGACTCCCAAACGTAACATGACTAAAGCTGCTCCCACCCTCCCTGCTTTGAAGATGTGATCCCTTACTCTTAATTCCTCCACGTCCACTTATCTGCTCTGATGTGGAACAGTTCCACTCCAGGACATGTCTGAGAACCCACGATGTCATGGACTGCATTTTCTCATTCCAATGTGATCAACAATGCTCTCCGTTGCATCTAGTTCATGCCCCGCATTTTGGCCTTGTACCCCACCCCTTCAATCGCAAATAGGGTAGAATACCTGTGGTCCTTCACCTTCCACTCGATGAATCTCTGGATGCAGTGCATTATCCTCCGCCATTTGGGCCAAATTCAGTCAGACCCCACCACAAAGCATATATTTCCCTCCGCACACAATCTGCATTCTGCAGAGACAATTCCCTCCGTGAGTCCCTTGTTAGATCCAAATCCCCCATCAACTCCATTCTCTACACCCGGTACCTTCTCTTGCCACCACAGCAGATGTAAAACCTGTTCGCGCAATTTCCTCCTCACCTCCATCCAAGGCCCCAAAGAATCACTTCCAATGTGGCAGAAATCTTTCTGCATATCAACTTATCCCATCTACTGCATCTACTACTTTCAATTTGGTCTCCTCAAATCGACGAGGAAGGACACCCACTATTGAAAAGTTTCAGGGAACATCTCTGTGACACACACAACAAGCAACTCGACTAACCTACCGTCAACAAATCCAACAACACCCCCTCCCCATCACTCACTCAAGATCATGCAAGTACTGGGTCGTCCACTGCCAAACCACATCCACTCCTACTGAAGGAAGAACGTCTCCGGTCCCTGTGGAAACTTCCAACCACATGGCATCAACATCGATTTCACATCTTTCCAAATCTCCCCTCCCCTCAGGTCATCCCAGTGTCAACCCTCCACCTCAGCACCGCCCTCTTGACTTGTCCTAATTATGCATCTTCTTTCCCATTTATCTGATACACCCGCTCCACTGACCTATTGTATCGTCTTCACACTTACATTCCCCGCAGCCCAAACCCTACACGCACCCCCACACTCATCACCATATTTAATTCTCAGCACCACCTCAGTCCACATTCCTGATGAACAACTTTTATCCGAAATATTGACTCTCGTACTCCATGGAAGCTGACTGACAGTTTGTACTTTCCCAGCACGCCACTTTTCAAATCTGACTCTCCAGAATATGCAGTGCTCACTTCCTCCAAGGAAGAGATTATTAATGTTTACACATTCTGAATCCTTCACTGAAAAAGTTTGTCTCCTAAGGCTCTGAAAGCATTTAAGAGATCTCACAAAGGGGGCACCATGGCTCAGTCGGGGTGTGGGGGCAGGCTGAGGGTGGGGAATCTAGCGCTACAGTGGCTCGGTGGTGAGCACTGCTGCCTCACAACGCCAGTGACCTGGGTCAATTCTATCCTCTGGTGACAGTCTGTGTGAAGTTTGAATGTTCTCCCTGGACTGTGTGGACACTTCCGCAGGTTCACATTCCTAAGATGCTAAACTTCCCGGAATGCTCAGGAATGTCCAGCTTAGTGGAGTTTGCCATGTGAAATGCAAGGACAATCTGGTTGGTAAGTCTGGGTGGGATAATGTTTGAACCATCCTGTATGAATGCAATAGTCCGAATGATGTCCTTTCACACTAAGGGACTCCATGGTAATTTTTAAAATTAATTCATTCATGGGATGAGGGCATCGCCGACTCTGCATCATTTATTGCCCAGAGAGCAGTTATGACTTAACCACATTATTGTGGCTCTCTATTCATACGTAGTCCAGACCAGGTAAGGAGGGCAATTTCCTTCCCGAGAGGGCATTAGTGAATCAAATGGATTTTTTTTTCACGACAACTTGTGGTCATCGTTAGATTCTTAATTCCAGGCATATATTAAATTCAAATTAGACTATCTGCCGTGGTCGGATTGAAGTTGCATCCACAGAGAGTTTTCTGGGTGTCTGATTGAACAATCCAGCGTTAAAACCATTCAGGCATCACCTCCCCGTTCTGCATTACCAGAAATGTGGTCACTGATCCCACCATCTCTGCACCAGCTCGGATAGAGCTGTGCGTCAACTCAAAGTATCCTGTCATGTCCATGTAGTCCTGCACATGTTGTTGTCTGTGTCTTTTGGAAATGTGAATATCCTGTGCAGTCTTTGTTAAAACAGTATGCAAATGAAGTATAATTAGAGTAAGAGAGTCATAGAGATGTACAGCATGGAAACATACCCTTCAGTCCAACCCGTGCATGCCGACCAGATATCCCAACCCTATATAGTCCCACCTGCCATCACCCGGCCCATATCCCTCCAAACCCTTCCTATTCATATACCCATCCAAATGTCTCTGAAATGTTGCAATTGTACAAGCCTCCACCTCTTCTCTGGCAGCTCATTCCACACACTTACACCCACTGTGTGGAAAATGTTGCCCCGTAGGTCTCTTTTATGTGTTTCCCCTCTCACCCTAAACCTATGCCCTCTAGTTTAGGACTCCCTGACGCCAGGGAGAAGACTTTGTTTTTTTACTCAAACCATGTCACTCATAATTTTGTAAACCTCTATAAGGTCACCCTTCAGTCTCCGACGCTCCAGTTAAAGCAGCCTCCGCCTGTTCAGCCTCTCCCTATAGCTCAAATCCTCCAACCCTGGCAACATTCTTGTAAATCTTTTCTGAACCCGTTCAAGTTTCACCACATCTTTCCGATAGGAAGGAGACCACAGTTACACGCAATATTCCAACAGTGGCCTAACCAATGTCCTGTACAGCCGTAACATGACCTATCAACTCCTGTACTCAATACTCTGACCAATAAAAGAAAGCATACCAAACACCTTATTCACTATCCGATCTACCTGCAACTACACTTTCAAGAAGCTATGAACCTGCACTCCAAGGTCTCTTTATTCAGCAACACTTCCGAGGACCTTACCATTAAGTGTATAAGTCCTGCTAAGATTTGCTTTCCCAAAATGCAGGACCTCGCATTTATCTGAATTAATCTCCATCTGCCACTTCTCAGCCCATTGGCCCATCTGGTCAAGATCCTATTGTAATCTGAGGTAACCCTCGTCGCTGTCCACTACACCTCCAATTTTGGTGTCATCTGCAAACTTCTACTAACTGTACCTCTTATGCTCGCATCCAAATCATTAATTTAAATGACAAAAGGTAGAGGATCCAGCACTGATCCTTGTGGCACTCCACTGATCACAGGCCTCAAATCTGAAAAAATCCCTCCACCACCACCCTGTGTCTTCTATCTTTGAGCCAGTGCTGTATCCAAATGGCTAGTTCTCCCTGTATTCCGTTAGATCTAACCTTGCTAATCAGTCTCCCATGGGGAACCTTGTCGAATGCCTTACTTGAATTCCTTATAGCTCACATCTACCGCTCTGCCCTCATCAATCCTCTTTGTTACTTCTTCAAAAACTCAATCCAGTTTGTGAGACATGATTTCCCACACACAAAACCAAGTTGACTATCCCTAATCAATCCTTGCCTTTCCAAATACATGTGCATCCTGTCCCTCAGGATTCCCTCCAATAACTTGTCCACCACTGAGTTCAGGCTCACCGGTCTATCGTTCCCTCGCTAATCCTTACCACCCTTCTTAAACAGTGGCACCATGTTAGCCAACCTCCAGTCTTCTGGCAACTCACCTGTGACTATCGAATATACAAATATCTCCTTATCTCATTTCTGAAGGCTTCCCATTTTCCAGCCATCCCTTTAACTTTCGAAAGCTCTTGCCTAACACTATCAAAATAGGCCTTCCTCTAATTTAGAACTTCAACTTTTAGATCCGTTCTATCCTTTTCTGTCATGATTTTATATCTAATAGAATTATGATCGCTGGCCCTAAAGCGCTCCCCCATTGACACCTCAGTCACCTGCCCTGTCTTATTTCCCCAGAGTAGGTGAAGTTTTGCACCTTCTCTCGTGGGTAGATCCAAATACTGAATCCGAAAATTGTCTTTTACGCCCTTAACAAATTCCTCTCCATCTAAACCTTCAATACTACGGCAGTCCCAGTCTATATTTGGAAAGTCAAAATGCCCAACCATAACCACCTTATTATTCTTATAGGTCACTGAGATCTCATTACAAATTTGTTTCTCAATTTCCTTCTGACTATTACGGTGTCTATAATACCATCTCAGTAAGGTGATCATCCCTTTCTATTCTCAGTTAGACCCAAATAACTTCCCTGGATGTGTTTCCGGGAATATCATCCTTTAGCAGAGCTGTAATGCTATCCCTTATCAAAAATGCCACTGCCCCTCTTCTCTTGCCTCCCTTTCTATCCTTCCTGTAGCATTTGTATCCTGAAAGATTAAGCTGCCAGTCATGCCCATCTTTGAGCCATGTTTCTGCAATTGCTATGATATCCCAGTCCCATGTTCCTAACCATGCCCTGAGTTCATCTGCCTTCCCTGTTAGACCCCTTGCATTGACATAAATGCAGTTTAATTTTCTAATCTTACCTTGTCCCTGCTTACCCTGACTGTTTGACTCGCTTCTATTCTCAACTGTACCAGTCTCAGAGTGATCTCTTCCCTCGTTATCTCCCTGGGTCGTATTCCCACCTCCGCCCCCGAGTAGTAGTTTAAATCCTCCCGAGCAGCTCCAGCAAATTTTCCTCCAGTGTATTAGTCCCCTTCCAATTTAGATGCATTCCGCCTTTATGTATAGTTCCCTTCTATCCCCAAAAGAGATTCCAATGAACCCAAAATGTGAATCCTTCTCCTATACAGCAGCTCCGCAGCGATGCCACTCCTCCTCTTCTCTGCTCTGTCCTCCTATTTCTGCTCCCATGAGCTCGTAGCACTGGGTGTAATCCAGATATTACTATTCTCGACGACCTCCTTTTTAAATTTCTGCCTTTCTCTCTTCAGAATCTCAACCTATGTCGTCGGTTCCAAAGTGGACAATGACCTCTTGCTGGCCCCTCTCCCCCGTGAGAATATTTTGCACCCTCTCTGAGACATCCTTGATCCTGGCACCAGGGAAACAACACACCATTCTGCTTTTTCGCTGCTGGCCACAGAAACGTCTATCGGTACCTTGGACTAAAGAATCCCCTAACACAATTGATCTCTTGGAAGCCGACGTACCTCTCTTTGCATTAGACCCAGTCTCAATACCAGAAACCTGGCTGTTCAGGCTACGTTCCCCTGACAATCCATCACCCCCTACATTTTCCTAAACAACATACTTGTTTGAAATGGGTATATCCACAAAATACTCCTGCACTACGTGCCTAACTCTCTTACCTTTCCTGGAGTTATCCCATCCATGTGACTGTATCTGAGACACCCCCTTCCTCTAACTACCATCCATCACATTATGTTGCTGTTGCAAATTCCTCATTGCTTCTAACTGTCTCTCCAACCGATCCATTCAATCTGATAAGATTCGCATCCAACAACATTTATAGAACATATAAGCCACAGTAACCCTTAAAAACTCTTGAAACTCTGACATCTGGGAAGAAGTACATATCACTGTACTCAAGGCCATTTTTGCTCCTTCACAATCTACATACCCAGAAAATGGCACCGTCTTATTCCTCTACAAAACACTGCCCCAGGTTAAATTAATAGTTATGGCTTATATCATAAGTTTCTTCAAGAGACATATCTCTAAAAGCATATAATCAAGAAAGAACCCACTCTAATCACTACTGCAGCCTTTCTGTTGGACACACTTGAAACAACGATTAACTTATCTGATTCTGTGCTGTGAACTTCAACCAAACAGGTTCCTGCATGATTAATGTAAATTTCACTGTTTGTTAATTTTCCAGGACGCAACCCGATGTCCAGCGATACATGAAATCAAAACAGCAAAGGCAGTAACTGTGCAGGTTCTCTCTCTCTGTCTCTGTCTCTCCTGCACCTCATCATGTGCTTCCTTTATCTGTTCTTCTCCCTTTTAAAACTGCTGTTGTTTTGTCTTTTTTTCCAAAGTTCCAAAACAATGCAGCATCACATGAAACAGTATTGCTGCTCCAGGAATTCGAGGAAATCACCTACAGCACGTAGATTACCTCACAATAGGAGCAGTTGTTACAGCCAGACAAAATTCCCGTCCTCAATCTTGGATTACCCAGAATCCCCTTTATATCAAATATAATTGACTGTGTCAAATGTAAAAAATATTTCGTTCACATTGTGGATCGACATTCCAGCTCTCAAATGCGACATGTTTTGTTTCTCTGTATTACATTTCATTCCATCTGTCGGAAATTGACAGTGACTGGGAATAATGACTCTGCTCCAGCCTCAACCAGCACTGGCCCCATTCGTTTCTGTCCCGTGGTCAATGTCATACTTATTCTGATGCTAAACAAAGACATTGCACATGCCACACTTGGATTTGGTCTGAGAGGGTTTAATTGGATCTGTTTGTTCAGTGACTGTGATTGATAACAGTCTCCGCGGATTCTAAATACAACTGGAGGCTTTCCCACTCATATTTGTCAGGGATTTCTTTTAATGCATTACTCAATTGAAGTCTAACAGGGATCAACATTTGCAGAGAGAGGCAGAGGAGAGATCAGAATCTGAGAAAATGGATGGGAATGTTTCAACAATGGATCATAATCTGACAACAATGGACTGGAATGTTCCAACAATGGATCAGAACCTGAGAACAAGAGGCTGGAATGTTACCTCAATGGACAGGAGCTTATCGTCAGGTCTTATCTGGCTTTCTTTGTCATGGTCAACATTACTGGATCGTTCATACGGTGTGCTGATGATTATTCAGGCGGGTTACTATCCCATCCTCGCTATATTTGGTGTTCCTGGTAAGTCTCTCGACCTCTGTACATATATTTATTCCATAAACTATGTTGAGATTTATTGTTGTTCTTCTTATCAATACTTGGCAAAAATGGAAGCTATTTTCTTCAGTTTCAATTGCAAACTCCATTCATTTTTCGCGTGTTTCAGACCTCTCACTCACCAACATCTGAGAACATGACTGTTCGCGAACTCGACGGCCCTTTTTGCTCTGAATTAGTTTATATCTCGGTAGAATTACCATCAATTAACCTGTCTAGTACAAGCTCCATATTACCACACACTCCATGTCAGTGTCCGTACTGTTACTGAATAAACCAGTTTGGTAAAATTCATACTTTCTCACTTCAGCTCTCTTCCAGCCACAGTTCCATTTAAAATATTTTGATTACAAATGTGTTCATGTCTCGAAATGTACTTCATGACAGGTTTATTGTGTCAGTATAGTGATGTCGCTGGGTATGTAATTCAGAGGAACAGTTTGTTACATTAAAGACACGGTTTCAAATCCTACCGCAGTTGATGGCAGAGCTTGAATTCAAATGAATAATTGGTATAAAAGCGAATTTTTCGAATACCAATCATAAAACCAGCAATATTTTGTCTGAAATCCAATCTGTTTCATTTATCTGGTTTGCTAGAGAAGTTTAACGTTATTACCTGGCCTGAATTAAGAATGACCTCAGACTAACAACAATATGATTGGTTCTGTACTGTCTTAGGAATGGTCAAAGTCAAGGACAGTCATTGAGAGTCAACAAATGCTCATGCTAGCGATGCCGACATCCCATGAATTACAAAAGACGCCTGGCAGCGTCTGTGTTTAAAACAAAAACTCAGCGTTAATGCTTTTGGTCTGGTGACACTTTCTCATAACAGTTCTGAGAAAGGGACTCAAGATCCAAAAGTTAACTCTGACTTTTCTTCACATATGCTGCCAGATTTGTTGAGATTTTCCAGCAACGTCTGATTTTGGTGCTGATTAACAACATCCTCAGTTCTTTTGGTTTTTAAATAAAGGACTGGAGGTCTGAAAACAACAAAGAAAAACAGAGTGTGCTGTTTAAATGGAACACGTTCAGCAGTCTCTGTCAAGAGAAAAACCGAGTTAGCATTTCCGAGTCCATTAACCATAAATCAGAACTGAAAGCAGCTGGAAAACCGTGTACTTGATGCTGATGTCAGGGATATTTGATGTGCAGGGGAGAAAGAGTGAGTTGAATGGATGGTCAAAGAGAGAGAACGATTAAAAAAAAAACAAGCAAACAAAGGTTTTGTTGATGATCAGCTGGGATGGAAATGAAATGTGAGATTATTTAATTTTTCGCCTTTTCCCATATTCCAGTATATAATTCATTTGTGGGTATATGTACAATTCCCTGTTTAAAGTGAGTTATGTCCCATTTGTCCCTCTTCCCTGAGTATGGTCAACTTCTTGCATTCGTTAATTGAAAGTGAATATCGTTCGCTGAGCCAATATTACCTTCCGTTTCATACGTTGTGTTGAGAAGTTGACAACTTGAAATACTACAGTTCGAGTAATAAATTTCTAGTCGTTCCAGTTTCATGTGTTTGAGATTTCAGAGCGATTGATATAACTGAATCGCTTGTTTGGCAATTTCAAAAGACAATTAAGAGTTATCCATATTGCTGTGAAGCAAATGTCAGCCAGACCAGGTGAATGTGAATTCTTTTTATTCCTTGAAGGACATTAGAGTTTCCTGTCGGAAGAAGTAGGCATAGAGCATTTTGGAAGACGTAACCTGGCTGCAATTCAGAGAGACTGAATTCTGTTTTGTTTTGTTACATGAGTGGGATTTTCTTTTTAATTTGAACAGTGTACCATTGCACTCTTGGTTTGTTTGGCAATCGTTGATAGAAGAGAATTTTTAAAAATAATTTGGTTAATTTGTTTATTGCTGAATTAGATAAATCAATGTTTACTTGATGATTTTAAAGTGAGTGTCGGAGTTTTAATTTATTTAATCACGAGAAGTTGATGAAAGAACTTTGCACCACATCTCAAACACAACTGCTGCTCCTCTTTGTGCGATGTTTTTGTTTCATTTCTCAGTGGGCAGCAGTCAACGTCTGCTTTATGACAGATCAGTCGGTGGAGTCCGGGATCTAGACAGATCTGAACAGATTAAGGGTACGAAAGATCCCAGCAGATTTAAACATCCTTGTGGATTAGTGTCTTACATCGTTAAATAAACCTTAAGTGAGAAATGGAAAATCTCTTTAATTACAGTAGATTGTTGTTGGTTAAACTAAAAGAGGGAAAATGGCTTTTATCATTGACAAAGGGGATTTGGGGAGATCGAAGATACTTTCAAATTTGCCAAGAAAGTTTCGAAAAAAAGTGACAACTGCAGAATTAGCGAACAGGCTATAATTGTCTCTAATTTGGAATAATAACAAGGTAGAAATTCTAAATGAGGTGGCCAAGCAATTAGATATATCAGAAAAACAGTCAAGTGCAGGGGAATTAGAAAAAAACGGCATATTAAGCAATTAGAGTTCGTAAATGAACTCGAAAGAAGGTAATGGCATGGTCTGAATTACGGTTAAAAGAAGAGGCAAGAGAAAATGAATGAATTATACTGGCAGAACAAAGGGCGAGAGAGAGAGAGAGAGAGAGAGAGAAGAGTTTGAATTGTAATTAAAAGCAGGAGAAAGGGAAAGTGTGTGTGCGAGTTGGAAGAGATGATGCTGAACTTAAAGCAAATGGCAGAAGTTAAAGAACAAGATCGAAGCAAATGCATTGTAGTGTACAGCTTGGTTACGAAATATGCAGATATCCAAAAATTACCAAAAGTCTACTACATGTTGAATTTTTTTCATTTCCTTTGAGTTTACGTTAAACAGAGAAGCTGACCACAGACTGTGTGAGTAATACATTAGATTATTTTACAGTGTGGAAACAGGCCCTTTGGCCTAACAAGTCCACACCGAAGCGCATCCCACCCATTCCCCTACATTTATCCCTTTTACCTAACACTACCGGCAATTTAACATGGCTAATTCACCTGACCTGCACATCTTTGTGACTGTGGGAGGAAACCGGAGCACCCGGAGGAAACCCACGCAGACACGGGGAGAACGTGCAAACTCCACACAGTCAGTCGCCTGAGGCGGGAATTGAACCCGGGTCTCCGGCGCTGTGAGGCAGCAGTGCTAACCACCGTGCCGCCCAAGTTGGTAGGCGTTGTGAGTGAGATGTTTGAAGTGGTGCCCATGGAGGTTTCTGGAGAGTAAGAAGAACTTGAAAAGGCTATTTTCCGTGTCTACTACATGTTGCCATAAACATATGGACAACGTTTCAGATATTTAGAAACGAATCAGGTCAGAGTTATCTCGAGTTTGAAGGAATTAAACAAAACAACTTTGATCGATGGATGAGTGCTTTAGAAATCTATGAATCTCTTAGAGTTATCATGCTTCGGTAGGAGTTTAGAAACTGACTTTCAGAAGTGACAAGAACTCATGTTGAGGAGCAGCAAGTTAAAGTAGCGAAATAAATTGCAGAGATGGTGGATGAATATGCATTCGTGCAAAAATCGAAATCAAGCTGCTAATACCAATTCTATTCCATGAGGGATAGAAATTGGGAAAGATGGAGAATCTGCAAAGCCAAAAACAGGGAGCAGATCACACTGGAACAGTGTATCACCATTGATATCGGAAACTCAAAATCGTGGGAATGAGATGAAAAATCCGAGGTATTTGAAGTGTATTAATGTGAAACACAGAAATTCACATTACTGGTTGTTTTGGAAAGGCATTGGGATAACACGATGTGTCAAAAGAGGCTATACCAGTGGGATTAGTTGAGGCAATGAAGGAAATTCCAAAGAAACCGAGGATCTGAAGGAGAATACACTGCC